>NW_023637608.1:0-300000 GCF_015220235.1 Choloepus didactylus | reverse complement strand
CCTTCTATATTTAGCTTGTTAAGTACCTTATTAATCCCTCAAATCTTTCAGTGAAAACATGGAATTCTCCAAAAAACTCCAGTCTCACAATTAATACATGTGATACAATGGCTTTTTTGTACATGAGATAATAAATCAAAGAATAAGATATCCTTAAAGAATCTAAACAGTAAAAAATCCATGGTGGCTGGTTGTTTGTTTCTTAAAAATTTTTGTATAACCTCTGCCAATGAAACATTGCATTGTAGAAATAAAGAATGATAAATTCTTCCTGAATGAATGAAGCTGAACTAATCTATACAAATCCTGAATAAATTGAATTAATACAGCTCTGAAGCTAGAAAAATATTAAGGTATTGTGTGCTTAAATGACACAGGGATTATAGAAAATGTGATATACAGATTCATTATTAGATTATGAGTTGCAATCATGCGGTTTCTTATGCTAACCTGCTGTTCTCCCAGTTAATGAAAGAGGGGCCCACTGCCACAAATAATAGTAAATTCAGGACACTTGGCAATGCATGAATGCGATGGACAGAAATTTATTAGTCACATTTACTCACAGGCTAGGGAATGAGGACACCAGGCACCAGGCAGGGTGTCACAAGTGTTGCTCTCAAGCATACAATAAGCCAGCAGGACCATGGGATATACAGTTTGATGTTCTGAGCAAGCTATCATGATGCCTTTTTAAAGAGTGATACTGTGAAAAAGACTCACTTGCTATAAATGTGGTTTGCATTCTATTTTGTTCTATTGTGCAAGAGAAGAGAGAAGTTGTGGGGAATTCCCAAGACAATGTTTATTCCCTGGAACTGGCTGTTTGTGATGATATCATCAATTGCATAGGAAAAATGAAGAACAATGCCATTTCCTAAGACATCTATAGTGGTGATTCTTTCCTGATCTCCAGCCTTTCTTTGAATCCTCACACAACTGCTTGACTGATATTACTAAAATGAAAATTAGAGCATAAAGCTCCTCTGTTTGAAATCCTCAAATGCTTTCTTATAGCCTTCTGAATACATCAAAACTCCATGGTCTGCAATAGAGCATTCTTTATAACCCAGCTCAAACTGATCATGCAGCCTCACTTCTCATCACTTGTCAACTTTTTATCTAAATTCTGATTGCTCTTCAAAGCTCCCCTTTGCTCAGAGGTGACATCTGTAATCTCCCCACTTTCTCCAGAGTTTCTCCCTCTGATTAAATTTCTGTATTTTCTTCTCTCAATTCTTACCTCTAATTTTAACTTCATATTACACTCACCTGTTTACATGACTCCTAAATCCCTTAGTTCTTGCTATGTAGGTGAGTTGTTGGTACAAGTAAGGCCCTTAATATTTGTCTGGTGGCTGAAATAATGGATGATGAACATCCAAATGTATTTCAAATGCTGCTGCTCATCAAATATTCCCTGAAGGCCTATCATCCAAAAACCTTCAGCAATTCTTTTCTGCAAGGTAATTATGGAGAGAGTATAAAAGGAATAAGATGGACATGGAGTGGAGAAGATAAAAAGAAGGCAGAAAAATAAGATAATGTTTCTGCTTTTAAATTGCCAGGCAGTCTACTTTATCACAGGCAGGATCCTAATTCCAAAGCCTGATCCATTTAGCCATATTCTGTGATAAATAACTTAAATCATTGTACATTATTTACAAACCAGCAACTTAAAATGACTTCTCCATCACTGTACTCTCCACCTTATAAACACTGCAGAACTAGGCTATACCATCCACCTCCATGCTTTTCTCACTCATTCTGAGGTATTGGACTCTCTCTCTTTCATGCTGATTTTCACCTCAAATTCCCTGAGCAACTAATGTTCTCCATGCTACTTCCATTTCACACAGCAAATGCATGTGTTGTTCTATTTAAACCTTGGCACAGCAAAGCTATGTTATTCCTTCACTCCTTACAGATGCACACTGCAACATTCAACACTCCATGTCAAATTACTGTGTGCCATTTTATAAACACTCCTTATACTTACGTTCTGTGCAATTCTTCTATCACACTTTTCTCACTCATGGTGTGCTATTAAACCTCTCCTTGAATACCCATTCTGCATTATTAATTTTGACTGTCTTCTGTTGCTGTTTCATTCTCTTTCTCTCTCATTAGGGATCTGCTTCTTACAGAAGGGTCATCTCCTGCTGATCTATAGCTGTGCCTGAAATACACACATTTTTAGAGATACACTCTTAAGTTAAGATGTAAGGAAAACCCACCATAGAGAATTTTAAATGTACAAAATTTACTAATTTTTAATGACTTGAAAATTATTTTCCATACCATGATCCAATGACCACTTCTGTCAAAAGGACAATTTATTTGAACTTCCTATTCATATTAGGAAATATACTGATGGCTAAAATAAATTTTATTTGAACTGTAAACAATTTTTGAGGCAAGAAATTTGATCCCCTTTATACAGATGACAAACTAATACTCATAGATTAATTATAATACCACAAGTCCTCACCAATTTTACTTGGGTGTAAAATCTTCTGGATATAAAATCTACCCAGAATTTATAAATTTAGAACTTTGAGAAATGTCTTTTGAAATTGTTACTTGCAAGCACATGGGTGTGAATATAATATCACTTGACAAAAAATGTATAAGCTTGGACAAATATGTGTGGTTGTCTGTATGTATGCAGTGCAATAGATTACATTTATAGTACAGTTATGCATGTATATTTTATATAAATATTGTATACATGTTTATATATGTGCAAATTATATAATTAAGTCTCAAAAATTACCTTAATAAGAAGTTCCATCTCTTTTCTCTCATTTTATAAAATATTATTTTCAAAGGCAGTAAGAAGCAAGTTGTTATTCTTTTTCACTTATAAGTTCAAAGAAACATCCAAGGAGGACTAACATAAGCCCCAATTTTCTTAGTTGCAGCTTATGCCTGGCCTTAAAGCATTCATTGGAAATGAAAGTTTAAGGAATGGTTTAAACTAATTGTCTTATGCTCTTGGAAGAGGAGGGTTTTCTCCTTTGGTGAGCATGCAGAACAGTGAACATTCCCCAAATGGTACCTATTCAGAAAGGACAAGTATGAAGGAGGAGCACAGAATGTCTGAATGCTATGCAACCAAATATTTCCACCAATTTGTACCTGGATATTCTACCTCTGATTTCCATGCCATTTAGTTTCCCAATTATGTATTCCTTTTATCTCCATCAATTCCTAAACCAACCAATTTAAAACAGTGCTGCAGCACATATATCACTATATGAGAAAATAAACTCTGTGCCACAGTAGAAAATTCTGTATCATTTGAAATTTCCTGATGATCTTGGACTTCAGGTCAAAGTATGATTTTGCTCCCCAAACTCCACGTGGTCAACAATTTATTATATATGAGGAGATGATAGAAGGGCTGTTGGGTAAGAAAAAATCACAGACCATTTAATCTTGGAGTAATTCTTCATCCACACCACAAAATATATGCCAGATATGATAATTATGAAAGTATGTAACTTATTAAAGATGTTAATTTATTAATATAGTTTAATTCTCCTTACTTTGTACAAGGGATATCGAAATAACATTTTTAATTAAGGAGCTATTTTCAAATTTTGAAATGCTTTAGGTATTGCATCAGTGTACTGAGTCTAGCATTTTAGTATGATGAGCCAATAAATCAATTTAATATGCTGCCAGACAAGCTGAAAGAATATGAATCTCATTAGGTTGTAAGTTTTTTTGTTCTGATAAACAGCATGCTTTAAATACAACAAATTTCAGTGACTTTAAATTTGGTGAGTCATATATAATAGTTAAGATATCTTTGATCATTTGCTTTCCTTCAAGCAAACAATTTTTTTCTCTGTAACTTGCCTCAAAAAGATGGGCCTTCTATTTTTAATTGTGCCAAAGATTCTCCACTAAAGAAACTCTTTGTTGCTCAGATGTGGCCCTCTCTCTCTAAGCCTACTCAGCATATGAACTCACTGCCCTCCCCTCTCTATGTTTGTCATGACTCCTAGGGGTGTAAATCTCCCAGGCAATGTGTAATATGACACCCCAGTGTTGTGGGATTGAGAAAATCTTGACCAAAAGGGGGAAGTGAAATGAAACAAAGTAAATTTCAGTGGCTGAGAGATTTCAAATGGAGTTGAGAGGTCACTCTGGAGGGCATCTTTATGTGCTATACAGATATGCCTTTTTAGTTTTTAGTGCATTAGAATATTTGGAAGGAAATTCCTGAAACTATTGAACTACAACCTAGTACCCTTGATTCTTGAAGATGATTGCACAACTATGCAGCTTACAGCGTGTGTGATTGTGTGATTGTGAAAAACTTGTGGTTCACACTCCCTTTACCCAGTGTATAGATGGATGAGTAAAAATATTAGAACAAAAACTAAATGGAGAGTAGGGTGGGATGGGAGCATAGAATGCCTTGAGTGTTCCTTTTACTTTATTTTTTATTACATTTTTTCCTTTTGGTGTAAGGAAAATGTTTGAAAGTTGAGGTGATGAATGCACAATTTCATGATGGTACTGTGAACAGTTGATTGTACACTGTGGATGATTGAATGGTATGTGAATATATCTCAATAAAACTGAATTTAATAATAATTGTGAAAACCCATAAGAGGAAAGGATTTCCTTTATGAGCTAAATTTCTGACATTAAAAGGTGGTAGTCAGTATTGTTTAAAACTGAAAATCAGCAAGTCAGGGTAGAAGCCTATTATTTAACATCACTATGACCAAGGCAATATTCAAAATAGAAGGTTTCAGATAGTTATCTCTGGGATAACTATCTGAAAAAAGAAAAAGAAATGGGCCTTGATTTAGGATGCTCTCCATTTGTTCATATTCATGTTCAAATCTTAAGGTGATATCTACAATAAATTTAAAACCCTTCTATATTGTTCCATTGTAAAGTATTTTTAATTATCAATATTATTTAATTATTATCAATGAGTCTGTTATTTTTTACTTTTAAATCTGCATGTGGCATGAGCAGTGGCCTAGGATTCAGAAAAATCTATCAGGATAAGAAAGCTACCTGCTGTTTTGATTGTAATTGAAATCAAGAGGGAGAATTAGCTAATCAGACAGGGGTGAATTGGGAAAATTCTACAACCCAGTTTCTCTCACACCATATTGAGTCTCAAAACAAAATGGAAAAGATCTGGGTTTAGCTTAAGGTGTCACATTTCCTCATTATTTTCTATTTTTCACTCAGTCATTCAATACATTCATTTAGGTGGTTAATATAACATTCCATTTTGGAGTGGCCTTGGCTTGGCCTCTTTATGTTCATACTTTAAGGTTTGATTGAAGCACTTATTTCAACAGGAATACATTCCTCAATACCATATGCTAAGTTAGGCAAGCATGCTTAGCACTCCATAACACCACATCTTTGCCTTTATCACAGAATAATAGATATGGAATTAAAATGGCAGCAAAGTGTGGTTGTTTTGAAAGCATGCCTGCTAGTTATCTTATGTCCAAGGTGACAAGCACTACAGCATAAAAACAGTAAGTACACAAAATTATAACAAATTATTTAATAAATGCTTGGATATATTATCTTATTCCTCTAATCCAAGATAAAAAATGTGCTGAGCATGCAAATTTGAGTAATATAATGTCCCTGCCCTCAAAGAATTCATGGTAAGCTAACAATAAGAGTGAAATTTGAAAGTTGCCACAGTAAATGTATTTAGAGTTTAGAGTAAATAAGGGTTACTATACAATGCAATTTTGACAAAATAGAAAATTATTCACTGAAAGGTGATGTTTCAATTGAATTGTTTTTCTAATAGATATTATTTTCATTTTGAAAAGGCGTACAGGGAATTATTGATTATAGGTATTTGAATAACAAAAATGTACCTACAGGTGATGTCATCTACATGGTGAACTAAAGAGCTACAAAAAATTTCTTCCCAGAAAATCCATGAAATAAAAAGGACAATTCTGAATTTTTCAGAACTCTGGCTATATATACATACATACTGGAGAAGGTCCCTACAAATGCACAATTAAAAACAGAGATAAATATCAGTTAGGAAAATGCCTTCCCTAAACAGCTTGTCAACCCCCACACCATCTGGTCTCTCACATTCTTGGAATCCCTAACACTGGAGACACATGATATAAATTCTTTCACAACATTGAGACAAACCCCCACCTTTGGAGACCTATGGGACAAAGAAGGACATTTCAAAGCCCAGATCAAAGGTACAGAGTGTGAAAACATGTGGACAGAAAACATTTCTTCAGTCCTGGGTCCAGAAGCCCTTCACACACCCTTGAGAGAAGGAATAGTGGGTGACTGGATCCTTTTCTGTGGAACAGCTGAAAGCTGATACAGGTTTGGGAGTCCTTTGCCACAAATAACTGTGAGTCACAGCCCCTCATTAAGCCAGATTTTGCCTAGAAAAAGGAGGACATGGGGAACCCAGAGTTTCAGCTGGCCCAATCAAAGGTAGACTGGATGTCAAGGCAAATTACTTCTTAGGATGATTAAATTACTAAAAAGTGATATCTGCTGGACAGAATGGAAAGTGCAAAGGAAGTTAAGGCTCTCTATAGACTCTGAAGATTCTATTTCAGAGCTGCTAAAGAACTCTGCACAGGCACTGGCCCAGGATTTGGCTTGGAATTAAAGATGGCCCAACTATCTAAAGCAGTGTTCTAAAACATGTCTTGCTGGCTGGTGAAAAAGAGAAACTGCTGGGAACCAGCAGAATTTTTTACCCACTCAAAGAAAATTGCAGTAGCATCAAGTGCCTACCCACCATCCCAGAGGAAGGCTACTATAGGTACCTGGTTTTGGGGTGAAACTGGGGGGTACAGCCATTCTGACAATTGGCCAGCAAGAGAGACAAAGAACAGATAGACAACAAAACCAAGCAACAAGAACACCCTAGGCAAAAAGAGATAACGACCTCCAGAATAAACTATGCAAGAAAAGCAGATGCCTAGAGAGCAGCAAATAATCACAACTCATGAGAGGAAGAATGGAGATATAGCTCAGTCAACGGAAAAAAAAACTGACATGTAAACCAAATTACAGATGTTGAAACAACTACTAATGAAGTTCAAACAAATATTCTAAATCACATCAAAGAGTAGAAGGAAAATGTGGAAAAAGAGATTAAGGATATGTGAAGACACAGGGAGTATGTACAGAAGAATTTAGGAGTCTGAATATATGGAAGGAAAAGATGAAAAACACAATGGATGCATACAACAGCAGATTTGAAGAGGCAGAAGGAAAGATTAGTGAAGTAGAAGACAGGTCATCTGAAATCCTACACATATTACAAGAGAAAGGGAAAGTAATGGAAAAATATGACAGGGAATCAGGGAACTTAGTGACAACAAGAAGCACATGAAAACATGTGTTATGGGTTTCTCAGAAGAAGAGAATGGAAAAGAGTCAGAAAGTATAATAGATGAAATAATCAATGAAAATTTCCCAACTCTTATGAAACACATAAAATTACATTTCCAAGAAGCAGGGCACCCCAAACCGAAAAGACCCAAATATACCTACTGCATGACACTTATTAATCAGACTGTCAAGTGTCAAAGACAAAGAGAGAATTCTGAAAGCAGCAAGAAAAAAGTGATCCATACATAAAAGGGACCTTGATATAACTTAAATGTGGATCTCTCAGCAGAAACCATGGAGGCTAGAAAGCAGTGGTATGATATACTTAAGACAATGAAAGAGAAAAACTGCCACCCAACAATTCTATATCTGGCAAAAATGTCCTTTAATAATGAGGGAGACTTAAAAATATTTACAAATAAACACACACTGAGATAGTTCATGAACAAGATGCCTGCTCTACAAGAAATACTAAAGGGAGCAACACAGACAGATAGTAAAAGACAGAAGAGAAGTTTGTAGAAGAGTGTGGAAATGAATATTAGCAGTAAAGGTAAATAGTTTGGTAAAAAGTGAGAAAAATAAAATATAGCAGAAAAATCCAAAAGACAAAATGGTTGAAGACAGTATTCCTTTACAGTAATTACATCAAATGCAAATGGAAAAAGGCATAAATTGGCAGAATTGATTTAAAAAACAGGATCTATCAATATGCTGTCTACAAGAGACTCACTGAAAAACCAAGGACAAAAACAGCTGGAAAGTGAAAGTTTGGAAAAAGATATTCATGCAAACAACAATAAAATAGCAGGGCTAGCTATATTAATATCAGAAAATTTAGACTTCAAATGTAAAATGACTAAAAGAGATGACGAAGAACAGTATGTATTAGTAAAAGGGGTAACCCATTATGAAGAAATAATCATAAATATCTATGTACAGAGGCAGAGTGCCCCAAAATACATGAAGTAAATGCTGACAAAACTGAAAAGAGAAGTAGCCACTTCTACAATAATAGTTGGAGATTTCAATATGCCACTCTCATTAATGGATAGAACATCTAGACAGAAGACCCAAAAGAAAACAGAGATTTTGAGTAATATATAAATGCACTAGACTTAACAGATATTTACAGAATATTGTACCCAACAACAGCAGAATATACATTATTCTCAAATGCTAATGGTTTATTCTCCAGGATAGACCACGTGTGTCACAAAGCAGGTCTCAAAAAATTTAAAATGATCAAAATTATACAGAGCATTTCTTAGACCCTAATGGAGTAAAGCTGGAAAACAATATGGCAGAAAGTTGGAAAATTCAAAGATGTATGGAGAGGAGGGATGACACAGTACCTTGAGAAATCCATGGCTGACTTCCTCTGTTTCTTCTCTAATTTCCCTCTAATGGCTAGAGGACTTGGTGATGAGCTGCTCCTGATGGAATCTATGGATGATTGAGATGGAGACTCGGGTTTGATTCTGCCAGAGAGGAAGGAGTGGAAGATTCCATGAAAAACAGGATGATTCTGAATTGTTTTTGAAGATCTGGAGGAGGAGATACACCAGATAAAGACACCACAATTGCTGAAATGAACAAACAGAATAAATACAAGGTAGGAATCTTCCATCCCAGACCAGCTAGTGCTGTCCCTTCCCACTCAGAGTCACAGAATCAGCAGATGGGAACCTTCCCACCAGGGACATAGATTTTAAAATCTCACAGCAGTGAAAAATACTCTTGCTGTTGAACACCCAGTGTGCAGGGAAAGACATTCCAAGGTCCAGATTAGTGATGGATGAAGAGACTGAGAGAATGTGGACAGAGACTGTTTCCAGCCCTGGGTCTGAAATCCCTTCCCTACAGTTGAAGGAAGCAGCAGCCAGCAGATGTTTCCTTGCCTTGGAGACAGGTGGAGTACTGGGTTAGCTGAGGGAGTACTCTGTTACAGGTGGAGCCCCACATCCAGTGAGATTTTGGTCTGCAAAATGAGCACACAGGAATCCCACAGTTTCAGCTCACCTGTGTAGACCCAGCCTGTCCTTGGAGGCAAAGCAGCCGCTGAGGACAATTATGTTACCAAACAGTGCCATCTTCTGGACAGTTGGAATATGCAAGGGAATTAAACTACTTTTTGAATGATGCTTCAGATCCTTTCTTTGGAGCACAGGAACAGGTCTACATGCCTAGTACAGAAATCCAGCCCTGTTTTGACTGAGAAATAGGGAAGACCCAACTGTCAAAGTAGGGATTAAAAATAAACACAGTTCTTGCTAGCTGGTGGAATATAGAGCACCACTGGAAGCCAGCAGATTTTTATTAACACATACAGTGAACCTGCAGGGTGCCCAGTGCCTACCACCAATCCCTGTGGCAGGCCATGGTGGCCACCTGATTTTTGAGGGAAGACTGGGGTCAGAGTCAATCTGACAATTGGCCAGGGAGATAAGCAAAGAAAAGATAGGGATCAAAGATAACAAGCAGTAAAACCTGAACCAAAAAAGAGAAAACAACTTCCAGAATGAACTGATCAAGAAAATCAGATGCCTAGACATAAAAAAATCAGGAGCCACATCAGGAAATGGGAAGATATAGTTCACTCAAAGGAAGAAATTAAAACCTCAATTGAGATTCAGGAGTTGAAACAATGAATTACAGATGTTCAATCAAATGTTCTAAATCAAATCAATGAGTTGAAAGAAAATGTGACAAAAGAGCTGAAAGACATAAAGAAGATACTTGGTTAAAATAATTAATAATTCATAAGCTTGAAAAAAATGGCCAAACTTATGGGAATGAATGGCACAATAGAAGAGATGGGAAACACAATGGAGAAATAAAACAGCAGACTTGGAGAGGTGTAAGAAAGGATCATTGAACTAGAAGATAGTAATTCTGAAATCAAACACACAAAAGAATAGATAGAATAGAAGAAAATGAGCAGGGTCTCAGGGAACTGAATGACAACATGAAGGGCATGAATATGAATATACATGTTATAGGTGTCCCAGAAGGTGAAGAGAAGGGAAAAGGGGCAGAGAGAATAATAGAGGAAATAATCAATGACAATTTCCCAACTCTTATGTAAGACAAAATTACAGGCCCAGGAAGCACAGTGTACCCCAAACAAAATTGATCCTAAGAGACCTACTCCAAAACACTAATCAGATTTTCAAATGTCAAAGACATAGAATTCAGAGAGCAGCAATAGAAAAGTGATCCATCACATAAAGGGGAAGCTTGATAAGACTAAGTGCAGATATCCCAGCAGAAACCATGGAGGTGAGAAGGAAGTGGTATGATATATTCAAGACACTGAAAGAGGAAAACTGTCAATGAGGAATCTTATACCCAGCAAAATCATCCTTCAAACATGAGGGAGAGTTTAAAATATATGCAGACAAACAGACACTGAGAGACCTCCTATACAAGAAATGTTAAACAGAGTGCTACAGACAGATAGTAAAAGACAGGAGAGAGATAATTGGAGAAGAGTGTAGAAATGAAGATACGAAGAGATAGAAAGAGCGTAGAGATCAGGCACTTGATGTTGAAGGAGTATAGAATATTCTAGAGGATTGATGGTATAGATCCTGAAATGGATAGCACAATATTGTATGATAGCACAATATTGTAAGTAAACTAGAAACATGAGTGAATAAGGTTAACCAACAGGAAAACCAGTTGTAGAGAAGGTTAGGGGTATGTAGGACACCAGAAAGAAAAATGGAAGGTAATGTTGTGACTGTATAACTTTGTGAAACCTAGAGTTGTCAATGAGTGTGATTAAATGTACAAATATAAGAAAGTTTTTACATGAGGGAGTGGCAAGAAGGAATGAAGTTGTGAGGTATGCGACTAAATGAAGGGATCTTGGAGACAGAAGTTTGAGTGAAATAAGCCAGAAATGAAAATAAAAAGAAAACATTATAACACCTCACTGATACGGAGTAATAACAATGTGCAAACACAGAGAATTGAATCTGGGAGCATGTGTTATAAGGAGAAGGTTTACGTAAATTGTCCTAGATTGTAAGCTTTTATGGCAGTCATATCTGTTCATGACTTTTAACAGGTATTTCTAAATTCAGAGATGCTGAGCTGTTTGTGTTTGGCCAGTACCTGGAGCATAAGATATCTGCATGAAACCTGGGACTCAGAGTCAGATATTGTGAGCTTTGAGTGTCAGCACAGTCCCATGAATCAACTGTTAAAGAGGCTGAAAAGGAGATCAGAATTTGAATGGAGATATGAATGAAATAGACTTGGCTGAGATTAATGTAGATCAGACTAAATGGTAGAAGATGATATTAACTGTATTTTAAAACTTTGTCTTCTGTGGGAGACCAGAGGAAGTGATGTTTATTTGGTGCATAATCTATATTTTGTGTAGTACACCGTATAATTTAACTTGTATGGTCATTTTATGCATATCCAATAACAACATGGAACTTTGGCTAGGGAGTGAGATATTGTTGGCTTGTACAGGTTAGTATGAAGAATTGATGCAACCCAGAGTAATTTGGACAGAGAATAAAAAAGTATTTGCAAAGCCCACTTGAGAGACTGGGGAAAATGTGGAAATATTAAACTTCCCCAGCTGGGGAATTACTGATATTCTCAGAAGTATTGGGGACTACTAGTTTAGTAGGCCAAGACCTTGATCTTGGGGCTTGCCCTTATGAACCATGTTACTGCAAAGGAAAGGCTAAGCCTAATCATAATTGTTCCTAAAAATCACCCCCAACCTCCTTTTTTGCTCAGTTGTGGCCTCTCTCTCTTAACCAACTTAGGAATACACACTGTACTCCCTCTTATGTGGGACATGACTCCAAGTCAGGTAAATCTCCCTGGAAATGTGGGATGTGATTCATGGACATGAGCCTGGACACTGCATCATGGGATTGTGAAAGACTTCTGGACCAAAAGGGAGAAGAGGAATGAATAAAGATAATTTTTCAATAGCTGAGAGATTTCAAATGGAATTGAGAGGTCATTCTGGAGGTAACCCTTATGGATTATGTAGATATCTGCTTTTAGCTTTTAGTTTATTAGAATAGCTAGAAAGAAATGTCTGAATCTGTTGAACTGCAATCCAGTATCCCTGATTCTTGAAGATGATTGTATAACTATATACCTTAAATGGTGTGACCATGTGAATGTGAAAGCTTTATGGCTCAAATTCCCTTTACCCAGTGTCTGGACAAATGAGTCAAAATCTGGGGACAAAAAGAAAATGAATAATGGGGGGTGGTATGTTCTTCTTACTTTTATTTTTTTGACTAATGAAAATGTTCAAAAATTGATTGTGGTGATGAATGCACAAGTATATGAGTATCTTGTGAACAATCACTTTACACTTTGTATGATGGTATGGTATGTGAATATATTTCAATAAAAATAAAATATGTATATCGGGAGAAAAATACATTCTTAAACAACCAGTAGGTCAAGGAGGAAACTGAAATAGAATTCAGTAAATATCTTGAGGCAAATGAAAGTGAGAACAAAACATATAAAACTTATGGGATGAAGTGAAGGCAATACTTAGAAATTTATTGCCCTAAATGAATATATATAAAAAAGAAGAAAGGTAAAAAATCAGGGAATTAACTGTTCACTTGGAGGAACTAGAGAAAGAACAGCAACTAGCTAAAACCAAAGCAAAGAAAAGGAAAGAAATAAAGATTAGAGCAGAATAAATGAAATGCAGAACATAAAAATGAAAGAGAGAATTGATAAAACCAGAAGTTGGTTATTTGAGAAAATAAACAAAATCCATGGACTCTTAGCTAAGCTGAAAAAGGGAAAAAGAGAAGACTCAAATGAATAAAGTCAGATATGGCAGTGAGGGGCATACTACTGATCCCAAAGAAATAAAGGAGTTGATAAGAAGATACTATGAACAACTATACACCAACAAACTAGGCAACTTAGGTGAAATGGACAACTATATAGCAAAGTGTGAACTACCAACATTAACTCAAGAAAGAAATAGAAGACCCCAACAAAACAATCACAGCTAAAGTGATTGTATCAGTCCTCAAAAAACTCCAAAAAAGAAAAGTCCAGGACCAGAAGGCCTCACATGTTAATGCTACCAAGCATTCAAGAAAGAATTAGTCCCAGTCCTGCTCAAATGCTTCAAAAAATTGAAGAGGAGGGAAAGTTACCTAACTCGTTCTATGAAGCCAAAATCACCCTAAAACAAAATCCAGGAAAAGATTTCAAGAAAAGAAAATTACAGAGAAACCTCTTTAATTAATATAGATATAAAATTTTAACAAAATACTTGCAAATAGAATCCAGCAACACAGTAAAAGAATTATACAACATGACCAAATGGGTTTTATTCCACGTATGTAAGAATGGGTCAACATAAGAAAATCAATCAATGCAATACACCACATGAATAAATTAAAGAGGAAAAAGTACAAGATAATATGATATGATGAAGAAAAGGAATTTTACAGAATTCAGCATTCTTTTTTGATGACAACTCTTCAAATGGTAAGAATGGAAATGAACTTTCTCATCTTGATATAATAGGAGAAGTATTTCAGAACCACATGTAGCATAAGAGTTTAATATCCAAAATGTATAAGAAATTATATAACTAAACAATAAAAAGACAAAGGATCAAATTAAAATTTTGGCAAAATCATGAACATTTTTTCCACAGAGGAAATTCTAGTGGCTCCAAAACATAGGAAAAAATGTTCAACATCATTAGTTAGTAGGGAAACATGAATCAAAGCCACAATGAAATATCTCACACCTACTACAGTGGTCATTACCAAAACAAACAAACAAAAACAAGAAAACCCAGAAAACCACAAGTGCTGGATAGTATGTGGAGAAACATACAGTTATTCACTGTTTCTGGGAATGTAGAATGGTGCAACCACTCTGGAAGGCAATGTGGCAGTTCTTCAGTATCTAAGCATGGAATTGTCATATGATCCAACAATACCATTACTATGCATATACTCAGAGGAACTGAAGGTAGGAACATGAATGGATATTTGTACAATATCTTTAGCAGCATTATTCATGATTATCAAGACATGGGAACAGCCCAGTTGTCCATGAACAGATGAGTGGATAAACGAACTGTGGTATATACATAAGATGGAATGTTACCCAGCTGTAAGATGGAATAAAGTTATAACACATATGCCAACCTGGATGAAACTTGACATTATGTTGAACAAAATTAGCCAGAAATAGAAGGAAAAATACTGCATGGTCTCAGCATAATGAACTAACTATAATGGGCACACTTTGAAAGCTAAAGTTAATAACACAGGTTTGCAGGAGATAGAAATATGGTGGAGATTGAGAATTTGATGCTCAGATAGTACAGAATTTTGAACAGGATTGATTGTAAAGATCAAAAAATGGATAGCACAATAATATCTGATGGTTAACACAATATTGCAAGAATATTGAAAAAAACAGAGTGCAGTTATGTTGAAACAAGAAGGCTAGGTGAATTAATACACCAGGAGGATAGATAGATGATAAAAACTGGGACTGTATAAATTAGCAAAACATAGAATTGACAATGACAGTGATTAAATGTACAAATATAAAATGGTTTTTACATAAGGCTAACAAATGAATGTTTCCCGTGCAAGGTCTTGAAAACGGAACAGTATGGAAAAAAAGGCAATCAATGGAAAGTGGAGTCTTTAGTTTAAGAGACTATATATCTATGAAAGAAAGCAAAACTTCCTTTCATGTCACCCATTATTTGGGAGATTCTATTTAACAGCTGATAGTATTACTCCTATACGATAATCATAGGCTTTAACTAAAATTCTAAGAAATTTACTAGAAAAATATATAAAAAATGGATGGGCAAGGATTTTCAAGACAGTATTATTTCTAATTGCAAATGAAATTTAAATCCAGCAACAGTTTTACCAATTAATACAGCTTAAATTATTATTGTCATAAAAAGGTGGAAAAAATTCTCCCCATTTCCCTTATCAAACTTCTGTTGCATCAAGTATCTCAAAATTAAAAAAAAGATCATGTTTTCCACCCAAAAATCTTTGGAAAGCCAAGGAGACCATGTTTCATTAATAAGAGTGATTTTCTTTAAAGGTTGTATGCATTTCTCAACAAATCCATGAGTCATCTCTGTAGACTATTTCCTACACAAGTCATAGTCTCTGTTTTTTTATATAAAATGAAGACCTATCATGTGCATTCATGGGCAAGGCAATTCTTTTCTTAAAGGCAATTTTATTGAGCAATATTCATAAACTGTACAATCCATCCAAAATACATGATCAATGGCTAACAATATCATCATATAGTTGTGCATTCATTGCCATGATTAATTTTTGAACATTTTCATTACTCCAAAACAAAGAAAAAATACAAATAAAACAGAACACTCAAAACATCCCATGCCCTTTATCCCTGCTTTTATTTACATTTTTTGTTTCTATTTTAATGCTCAACTGCTCATACACTGGGTAAAGGTAATGTCAGTCACAAGGTTTTCACAATCACACAGTCATATGATAAACTATATAATTATACAATCTTCATTAAGAATCAAATCTACTGGCTCACAGTTCAATATATTCAGGTATTTCATTCTAGCTATTTTAATACACCAAAAGTATAAGGGAATACCAATATAATGCATAAGAATAACATCCAAAGTGAACCCTCTACTGTACTTCTTGGTCAAGAAGGCAGTCTCAATTCCATGATACCAGGGCCAGGCTCATCTCACAAGTCATGTCCCATTGCTAGGGAGACTTACACCACTGGGACACATGTCCCATGTAGGAAGTCAGGTAGTGAGCTTTTTCAATTTTCTTTACAGAGAGAGGCCACATCTGAGTAACAAAAGAGGTTCACTGCACATGATATTTAGGCATAATAATAAGTAGGCTTAGCTTCTCTTCTGCAGGAATAAGTTTCATAAGGGCCAGCCCCAAGATTGAGGGCTTAACTTACTAAATTGGGAGTCCTAATGCTTGTGAGAATATCTGGAATTCCCCAGGTGAGGAAGTTTAATACTTCCACATTTTTCTGCAGTCCCTCAAATGGGCTTTTCAAATACTTCTTGTTTTATGAACCAAATACTCTGGGGTTTATTAATGTATTCCATTAACCTGCACAAAATAACAATATCTCATTCCCTAGTCTAGGTTCCATTTAATTTTATTGTTTAAACAAACTGAACATAAGGGTTAATTTAGACAGTGTGCTAAAGAAAATTTAATTTTCTACCAAATAAGCATCATTAATAAGGGTAGTTGTATTCAAAAGTCTCGAAGCATTTCTCAATGAGGTCTTGTATATCTCTGTACATTATTCTCTACACAAGTCATAGTCTCCATTTTTTATACAAAATTATGTACTATCACCCAAACTGGTGGCTAAGACATTTAATGTGAAGTTGGGATAGTATAATGTACCCCATTTTTAGACTATTGATGTAGGTTTTCTAGGACAGTTATTCTCAGTCTCTGGGTATATCAGCATTGCCTGGAGTGCCTTTCCACAGATTGCTGGCCCAATCAGGAGATTTTCATTCAGCAGGTCTGAGGTGGGGCTTGAGAATTTGTGTTTCTAACAAGTTCCCAAACATTCCCCTCTCTAGGCTAAAATAGTTATCCCTGCTTTTTTTGACAAAGGACAATTTAACACCACTTCATTCCTCCCATCTGTTAGCTAAAAATCAAGAATCCCATTCATGAAATTTCCCCCATTTCTTGACATAAGCCACTATAGAAAAAAGTTTGCATTCATATTATATGTACGCATGCACATATTTATTCTTATATTATAAAATACTTTTCCACAACATTGTGATTATATAAAAATGATGTGTAGTTTTTACTCAATAATATAGTGAAAGTTTTCCATATTGATATATAATTTTTGACATCTGGAGTCCCTTGTGTTTATCATAATTTCTTCCATCAGAATCCCATTAGTAAACATTTAGCTGTGTGGCCATTTACAATATGGTAAATGATAATCTGATGAACATGTTTGTTCCTGCAGTTTTGCTCATTTCAGGGGTTACCATCTTTGCAAGAACATTAGAAAAGAATTGCTATTTAGAGTATATGTATATTTTGACTTCTGACAAATATTTCCAAACTGTCTTCCAAAATTGCTACTCTGCTTTATATCCCAATCAATAATGAAAGTTGTTATTTCCACATCTTTTGTCAATGAGAGGCTATTACAATTTGCTAATGCTGCCATTTTGCAAAGCACCAGAAATGGATTGGCTTTTATAAAGGGGATTTGTTTATTTACAAATTACAGTCTTAAGGTCATTAAATGTCCAAGGTAAGACATCAGAAATAGGGTACTTTCAGTGGAGAAAGGAATTTGGCATACAGAAAACCTCTGTTAGCAGGGAAGGCACGTGGCTGCCATCTGCTTGCTCCCAGGTGGCATTTCAAAATATCAGCAATAGCTTTCAAGATCCATCTTCAAAATGTCTCTTTAAGCTGCAGCGGTGAGATCCTATTTGAGCATTTTCATAGGATTTCAGTGATTAAAGCAAAGACCCACACTGAATGGGCAGAGCCATATTTCCATGGAAACAGTCAATCAAGAGGCCACACCCTAATCAAAGGTGTCACTCACAGTTGGATGGGTCACAACTCCATGGAAACAATCAAAAACTTCCAACTTAATCAACACTAATACATCTGCTTCCACAAGACTGTATCAAAGAACATGGCAGTTTGTGGGACATAATACATCCAAACTGACATATTCCAAACCATGGACCCTAAAATGACATGATCATTCCATATAAAAAAATGCATTCATCTCATCAGAATATCACAGAAACTTAAATCTTTTCAGTAACAGTAAGTAATCACAAGGTCCCATCAAAATCTATTACAACCATGGAATGTCCTAATGCAAAATTTCCCGCAGGTTGTGGGTGTGTGAAACTCTGAACAAGTTATGTACTGTCAATATACAAAGGAGGGACAGTCATAGGATAAACATTCCCATTGTCATAAGGAGAAACAGTAAGGAAAACAAGTATCAAAACAATTCCTAAAAACTGCATGGCAAACTTCATTACAATTCAAAGTCTGAGAGTCATTTATAGAATGATGCTTTAACTTTGGGGTTTGAGTGGACAGAATTCCAACACTTTACAATACTGATGTGGCAACTCTTTTGTCTTCAAACACTGGGGTGAGTGCTCCAACATATCCAACCACTGGGGAGACTACATTCTCCTTGGCACCACCATCCTCAAACATTGGGGTGCCACCCAGACTCTGCTTCTCCAGGGCAAAGGCCCTCCCCTCTCTGAACAGTGGGCTTGTGGCCAGGCTCTCCCCAATCCCAAGAGAATATGCCCTGCCCTCTCTGGGACCTGGGGTGGCAGAACTCTTCCTGATCATCAAGGTGGATGGACTACCCTCTGCCTCCAGGCCAAACTCACCCTTTCCATGTGCAGGGGACACTCCATCCTCTTTGCCTGGAAATTCCTGACTCCATACCTCAACCTCCATGGCTCTGTCTTTGAAGAAACATTTCATTCAATTAGTTCCTTCTGTATCCCCTCCAGTCCAGACTGGCAGTGGCTCTGTCTATACAGGTCAAAAAAAATCTATTGAGTGGCATGAAGCATACAATGTTCAAAGCCATTGGGCAATAGGACTTTCCCCACATCTTTTCTGGATAACTCCATCTCCAATCATGGCTTGTACCAAAATGACAGTTGGGTTCCATGTGTGGTTAAAGCCTCACATGGGGCTGTAGCCTCTAGGGTCTCACTTTTTGGAATCCCAGCATGGTCAAACTATCAGTTTATGGTGTCTTTGAACCCAAGAGTTGTTTTCTCATCTTACCTCTGATCTGTCTCATTTTGCTATGACCTCCAAGGAGAAGCCATGGTGCATCCTCCACACATAGTCAGGAGATCTTCTCAGCTAAGTATCCCAGTTTGTTGCTTTCAAGTTCTACCTTCCATCTGACACTAGGACACAATTTTTGAAAATTTTCAGTCACTTTAGAACAAGGATTGCCTTCCTTCCAACTGGCAATGTCATATTCATCATTTCTGCTTAAGGCTGCATCAGAAGTACCTTTAGAGTTCATATTTCTACCAACAGTCTCTTCAAAGAGATCTAAACCTTTTCTATGAAGCTCCTCACAATTTTATCAGAATGTTACCCTTATCCATTTAAAAAGCTGTTCCAACCTGTTTGGTATTTGTGAGCTCAGCAGAACCCCACTATTCTGGAACCAAAATCTATTCCAGTTTTCTAATGCTGCCATTTTACAAAACACCAGAAATGGATTGACTTTTATAAAGTGGGTTTATTTATTTACAAAGTATACAGTCTTTATGCCATTAAGTGTCCAAAGTAAGGCATCAACAACAGGGTACCTTTCCCAGAGAAAGGACACTGGCATCCAGAAAACCTCCATTAGCTTGGAAGGCATGTGGCTGGCATCTGCTCCTTCCCAGGTTGGGTTTCAAAATGATGTTATCAAAAATATCAGCATCAGCTTTCAATGGCCATCTTCCAAATGTTTCTTTAAGCCGAAGCATCAAGTTCATTCTGTCTGAAGTTTTTTATAGGACTTCAGTGATTAAATCAAAGACCAACACTGAATTGGCAGGGCAACATTTCTATGGAAACAGTGAATCAAGATGTCAGAACCTAATCAAAGGGGACATTCACAGATGGGGGGGCATCACATCTCCATGGAAACCCTCAATCCAAAGGTGCCAGCTTAACTCTAATGTCTGCCCCAAAAAGATTGCCTCAAAGAAGATGATGTTTTGGGGACATAATACATCTGTGCTGATTTGGATGTATTATGTCCCCCTAAATGCCATGTTCTTTGATGTAATCATGTGGGGACAGACGTTATTACTGTTGATTAGATTCTAAGTCCTTGATTGAGTGTTTCCATGGAGATGTGACCCACCCACTTGTAGAGAAACTAAGGGAGGACAAACACCCCAAGAGCAACCAAGAGTGACATTTTCAAGAGGAGATGCAGGTTAGAGAGGAACATCATGGGAAAAAGCTATTTTGAAACCAGGATTTGGAGCAGACACCAGCCACATGCCTTCCTATTGCTGACAGGGCGGTGCAGGAATGAGACACAGACACAAAGTTAAGAGTTAAGGGAGCAGGGGGCCCACTGCCTCTCGGGCTAAGTGTACGACAATGCAGCCTTGCTCCAGCTATTTATTTCTGAGGATCACATGTATATGCTAAAGGTCTCCAGGTGGGGGAGAGCCCACCAGATACCTATGTTTACATCAGGTGTATTTACATCAGGTGTATATCAGTACATCAGGTGTATATCAGTACATCATCATAGTCACAAGACACACATCTTTACAGGGTGGGCCTGAATGGCATTCTATGCAGGCCTGTGGCTCAGTGTTCTAAGCCACCACCCTAGATATGCCTCAGGCAACATGGAAGACTCAGTTTCCCACACCTTCCCAGATAATAGAGGGCTTCTGGATGCAAATGGGCATACTCTAGTGAAGGTACCCAATTTTTGATGCATTACCTTGGACACTTTATGGCCTTAAGACTGTAACTGTGTAACCAAATATACCCCCTTTATAAAAACCAATCCATTTCTGGTATTTTGCATTCCAGCAGCATTAGCAAACTGGAACAGATTTTGGTTCCAGAAAAGTGGTGTGCTGCTGAGACTGCAAATAACAAATATGTTGGAAAGGCTTTTTAAATGGATAAGGGGAAGATTCCAGAAGAATTTTGAAGGTCTTGATAGAAAAGGCCTAAACTGCTCTGTAGAGACTGTTTGTGGAAATATGGACTCTAAAGATACTTTTGATGAGGTCTTGAACAGAAATGATGAATGTGATATTGTGAACTGGAAGAAAGGCAATCCTTGTTTTAAAGGGGCAGAGGATTTGGCAAAATTGTGCCCTGGTGTCAGATGGAAGGCAGAATTTGAAAGCAACAATCTGGAATGCTTAGCTGAGGAGATCTCCAGACTACATGTGGAGAATATACCCTGCCTTCTCCTTGCAGCTTATAGTAAAATTTGAGCAAAGAGAGATAACCTTAGAACAGAACTTTTGGCTTCAAAGGAACCAGAAGCTGACAGTTTGGAAAATTCTGGGTTTCCAGGGGGTGGAAACCCAGAAGCTACAGCCCAATGTGAGGATTTAACCAAACATGGAATCCAACCACCATTTCAGTACAAGCCAAGATTGAAGAGGAGTTAAGCAGAAAGGATTTGTGGAAAGTCCTCTTGTCTGATGGCTTTGAACCCAGAATGCTTAATGCAAAGCCAACATAATTTCTGTGAGATCCTTATATGTGGAGTCATTGCCAGTCTGGACTGGAGGAGACAGACAAGGGACAAAGTATAGGAAAAATTTCTTCAAAGACAGAGCCATGGAGGTTGAAATCTGGAGTCAAGTGGTCTTGGGCTGGGAGAGCAGAGTGGCCCACATACATGGAAAGGGTGAGTTTGCCCCAGAGGTTTAGGGTGGGCCTTCTACCATGATACTCAGAAAAAGTTCTGCCACCACAATCCCCAAAGAGGATGGAGCACATTCCCAGGGAATTGTGGAAAGCCTGGATGCCACACCAGTGTTCTGAAGTGGTTGAGCATGTACCCTGGAGATGAAAGGGAATCTGGGTGCTGCCTCAATGTTTGAGGAGGGGGGGACCAAGAAGGTGGTATCCTGAATGTGTGGATATGTTGGGACACTCACCCCAGCATTTGGAGAAAAAAGGGCTGCAAAAAAGGCCCTTAGGAAGGGTCTAACCCTGCTCTCTCAAGCCCCAAGGATAAAACATTGTTCTGTAAATGACTTTCAAACTTTGAAATCTAATATTGATTGCCCTGCAGGTTTTAGGAACTGTTTTGGTCCTGTTAAACCTGTTTTCCTTTCATTTTCTCCTTATGGCAATGGTAATGTTTACCCTGTGACTGTATCTCCTTTGTGTATTGGAAGTACATAACTTGTTCTAAGTTTCACAGGTCCACAGCTAGATGGGAATTATGCCTTGGGACAAACCACACATGTAACTGATTTAATGACATCTTGTACTTTACTATTGTTACTGAAATGATTAAAGTTTTGTGATATTGTGATGGGATAAATGTATTTTGAATATGGAAAGATCATGTCATTTTGGGGTCTGGGGGGTGGAATGTTCTGGTTTGGATGTATTATGTCCCACAAAACACCATGTTCTTTGACATAATCTTGTGGGGGCAGATGTTATTTGAGTTGATTAGATTCTAAGTCTTTAAGTGTTTCCATGGAGATGCACCCACCCAACTATAGGTGATAAGTTTGATTAGATAATTTCCATGGAGGTATGGCCCTGCCCATTCAGCATGGGCCTTGATTAGTTCATTGGATCCCTATATAAGGTCAGACTGAAGGAAAAAGCTTGCTACAGCCAAGAGGGACACTTTGAAGAATGCACAGAAGCTGAGAGAGTAGCTACAGATGAGAGACAGTTTGAAGATGGCTGTTGAAAGCAGACTCTTGCTTCAGAGAAGCTAAGGGAGGACAAACACCCCAAGAGCAACTGAGAGGGACATTTTCAAGAGGAGCTGCAGTGTAGAGAGGAACATCATGGGAGAAAACTATTTTGAAACCAGGATTTGGAGCAGACACCAGCCACTTGCTTTCCAAGCTAACAGAGATTTTCTGGATGCCATTGTCCATACTCTAGTGAAAGTACCCAATTGTTAATGCATTACCTTGGACACTTTATGGCCTTAAGATGGTAACTGTGTAAGCAAATAAACCCCATTTATAAAAGCCCATCCATTTCTGGTATTTTTGCATTCTAGCTGCATTAGCAAACCTAAACAACGTCCAAACCAGCACAGAGGCTGTTATCATTGTTTTTCATATATAATGGTTGGGGAATGCATTTATTTGAGGCTGGATATGTTTTTACCCAGAACAGTGTTGTGGATTTAATCCTTTTCCCACCAAAGTCATGTTCAAGTCCCAACCACAGGTCCTATTTTTATGAACACATTTGTAATTATAAACTTTGAAAAGTTTATTAGTTAAGGTGTGCCCAATCTAAATAAAAGTAGCCATTAATCAAATATGGCTGAATGCCTTAGATGCAAAGAAATTGGATACAAGGGGGAAGCCATGGACAGCATACAGGAACTTGAAGTCAACAGAACTTGGAGGAGGAAAGAAAAGACATTGCTATGTGCATTGCCATATGATTGAAAAGTCAGAAAATCAAAAGATTACCAGCCAGCCAGAAGATAATGATCCTGAGAGAAATGTTTTCAACCCACTGAACATGAAACCAGGAGCCAATAAATTTTTTGTTAAGCTAACCACTTGTGTGGTATATATTTTAACAACTGGGAAACTAATACTGGATAATTATTTTCCTCTTTGTCCATTTTAACTGGAGTCTAGAACATGTTATTTTTGATTTGGAAACATTTGTAAAACATATTATATCTATTAAACATTACTTTTTTGTTTCACCTTTTATTGTATTTTATTCTATATTATATTATATTATTTTATTTTATTTTACAAAGAAGTGGTTTTTCTATTACTTTATCAAGGGGTTATGGGGTTTCAGAAAAAATGATGACTTCAATTCTTATGGAATATAATTTTGCCCATATTTACCTCCATGGCTTATGGTTTTCATGTCATGCTTAGACTGATCTTATAAAACTTATATTTTAAGTAACTAGCAAATATTTTCTTTAGAAATTTGAAGATTCATTTCTTTGATTTGAATTTTTAATTCTTCTGGAACAGAGAAATAATTTCAAGAGTTTAGTATTTTAAAGTTGGAAATTACCATGATAAAAATTATACTAGGAAAATTACCTATACCACAGAAAAGGACCGAAGAGGTTCACTGGAATCAGAAATGGAAATGTAATCAGTGAGTGTCTGCTGGTGTCCTAGTTTGCTAATGCTGCAGAATGCAAAACACCAGAGATGGATACGCTTTTATAAAACGGGGGTTTATTTCGCTACACAGCTACAGTCTTAAGGCCATAAAGTGTCCAAGGTAACACCTCAGCAATCGGGTACCTTCATCGGAGGATGGCCAATGGCGTCCGGAAAACCTCTGCTAGCTAGGAAGGCAGTTGGTGTCTGCTCCAAAGCTCCGGCCTCAAAACAGCTTTCTCCCAGGATGTTCCTCTCCAGCAAGCTTGCTCCTCTTCAAAACATCACTCCCAGCTGCACTCAGTTTCCTCTCTTTGAGTCAGCTCATTTATATAGCTCCACTGATCAAGGCCCACCCTGAATGGGCGGGGCATGCCTCCATGGGAACAGCTCATCAAAATTATCACCCACAGCTGGGTGGGTCACATTCCAAGCAAATCTAACCAGCACCAAAATTTCTGCCCCACACAAGACCACAAAGATAATGGCATTTGGGGGACACAATACACTCAAACTGGCACAGCTGGTTACATGTAACTTGTGACATGAATTATATGAGAAAAATATCATTTATAGAAAAATATACAAATTGGAAAATACAGAAGATGATGTGAAAAACAATTAAAAAGCTACCACCATAATCATTATTCTTCTTTAGGAGTAATGGAATTGAGGCCTTAAGAATTGAGCTGTTTTAACTAATTAAAATTCTGGTGTGTATTTTTGTTACTCTACCATGCTGCCTTTACATGCTGCTTCATATTTTGCAAAGCATATAAAAATCTGTAATATCATTTGAGTATAACAATATCCTTTCTGGGTAAGCAAATCCAGCTTTCCTAATTTTATAAATAATGAAACTTAAACATAAATAGCACATATTAATTCACTTTGTAAGTTTAGGAGGCTTTTCTTTTTTCTTTAACTTTCTTTTTAGAGCAGTTGTAGGTTTAAAGAAAATTTTTAGGGATGTACAGCATTCCCATTTAACACTGCATCCTGGCACAGAGTTTTCCCTATTATTAATATTTATAATTAGGGCAATACATGCATCTCAATTGATGAACCAATGTTACTATAATTATGTTACTGGCTAAAGTACATTGTTTGCATTATGGTTCACTACTTGCTGGGCACAGTGCTTTTCTTTGGTTATTGCTGATTTAATAGTTTTTTTTAAATAGTTTTGAATTTTAAATGTTCTGTGTAGCATATATAAAACATAAAAATTTCCCTTTTTAATGAATTTAAATGTACAATTCAGTGATGTTAATTATATTAACAATGTTGTGCAACCTTCACTACCAACAAATCTGAAAACTTTCCCATTTTTATTTAATGAAATTAATTAAACGAATTGACACATTCAATTTTTGACATTTTTATTTTAATACTATTTTTTAGGCAGGAGAAATAGGCAAAACAAAAAAGTCATCCCAATTGAAAAGGAAGAAGTAAAACCTTACCTATTTGCAGACAATATAGTCCTATATAAAGATAATCCTGAAAAAAAGTACAATAAAGCTATGAGAACTAATCTACAAATTCAGCAATGCATTTTATGCACTAGTAATGAAATACCTAAACTAAACTTGAAATAAAGAAAAAAAATTACACTTACATCAGTAACTAAATGAGTAAATTATCTAGGAAATTAATCAATGATGTAAGGGACTTTTACACAAAAAACACCTGGCTGAAAGAAAGTAAAGATTTAAATAAATGGCAAGACATTCCATGTCATTGGATGGAAGACTGTTGCTAAGATGCCAGTTTTTCCCAAAGTGATTTACACATTCAACACATTTCAACCAAGCTTCCAACAACTTTTGTAGGTAGGTATCCAGTTTATATATCCCCAGTTGAAAAGAATATTCTCTCCTAATTGTATAGTCTTGCCAGGTCTTGCCAACTTTGTCTAAAATCAATGTGTTACACATGCATTGGTTTATTTCTCAACTCTCAATTCTATTATATTTGTTGGTATATAAATCATTCTAACATGACAAAATATTTTGGTTACTCTAGCTGTGTAGTAAGTTTTGAAATTAGGAACTGTGAGTCATCCAACTTTACTTTCTTTTTCAAGATGGCATTGGCACTTTGGGGTTTTTGCCATTCCATATGAATTTGGAGGTGAACTTTTCCATTTCTGAAAAATAAAAGAGTATTGATTGGGATTGATTGATTCAGTAGATTGCATTGGACTCTGGTTATGTCTTAAGTCTATGAAGTCTTCTAAATCTTAAACCTGGGATGTCATATAATAATTTCCATAAAAGAGAATCACAATATCTAACTACTATTTTTACAGAGTCAAATAAAATTTCTGGGAAATTTAAGCTGGGATAGAAAGGATGACCATGAGTTGCAGATGTCAAAATTGTAAAAAGTTACTTGTAGCTGATGGAAAATTCATGCAAAGATCCAGGTGAGAAATATATGGGCATGGATGGAAATCTGAAATGAGACCCATCTGTTTAAAATGCAGTGGTGAAGTGGGAGAGGTATGTAAGGAAAGATTGGAGTGGTGGACCTGGTCTTACTGGTTATTATAACAATTAAAATTTATCCACAGAGAAATTGGGAGGCACTTAAATGCTGCTTTCAGGAGAATCATGTGATCCAATTTGCATTTAGGAAAGATTATTCTATCTGCTGTGCAAAGAATAGGCTGGTGAAGATACAAGGTTAGATTTAGGGAATCCCAGAAAGAAGATGTTGGAGAGGTTCATTGGGGTGATGATGGTGACTTAGACTATGGGGAAAGAAATGTATTACTTTATAAGGAATCAAAGATAGATTGGATGCCTGGGGGTTGAAGCCCTGGAATTAATCAAAGGGTGTATTCCTATATCCTGATTTAAGCAACAGGGGTAGTGACACCATTTTGGTTAAAAATTGGGATCCATGCAAAGGAAAGATGTGCTGTGTGGAGGCCAGATCTTAAAAGTTTTATAATGTTGGCTTAGGAAGTAATTACTTCATTAGGAAGTCATTAAGTTATGGCCTTCATCCAGATCCCATGTACGGCTTAATACAGAATGATCTCAGGCCCTGGTGTCAAGGTAAAAGGAAAGCAATCTGAGTGATTGGAAGTCAGGTGTAGAGAAAACATTTGTCTGTAATTTGGCAGACACACCATGGTTCCAGCTTCAGTAGAAGGCCAAAATACATGATTCTGAAGTAAGGGCCAATGGGTAACAGTGCATTATTAAGAACAACAGGGGAGTTGAAGGGAGTAGAATGAAGAAACAGAATAGAAGGACATCTTACTGATCCCCACTTCAAGGAGAGAAAGAATGATAGACAGATCTCTGTAGTTGATAAAAATTAAATTTTCATAGTGTCCAAAGTCACCAGAAAGTATCTATGGGTGGATTGGTTTTATTTACTATATTTAGTCCACATTGGCCATTTCTAATGTGAAAAACTGTAGCGCTCTTATTTTGGAAATTTCTTACCCATTATTTCTTTAAATTTGAAATTTGAATTTTCTGTTATTTGCTCTATTCTTTCCTTCTGCAACTTCTCTTAGTGGCTGTAATCACTCAACTCAACCTCTATTACTGTTATTTCCTTTTTCATTTTTCATTTATTTCTCAAAATGGTCTGCTTTCTTGGTAAATTTCATATATACCAATTGCTGATACCATGATGACTCTGCTTAATCCAGGTCTGTGAATTTGTTCTGTATATTTAAATTGTATAGTTGATTTCAATTATTCTAAACATTGTTTCCATGAATTCTAATTTTTCTTTATAATACCCATCTGTTGTTGATTGGTATATGCCAATTTATTTCATAGTATTTTGTTCTTTTTACACACAATATTTTTTACTTCTTTGAGGAGCTTAAATATGCTTAATTTAAATTCATTTTGAGATTCACCTATTAGGTTTATGTTTTCCTAAGTGAATTTATATTCCATTTGTTGACTTCAGGGCTGTCTTTATTATTAATACTTTTCCTCATGTTCACTGGAATTTTAAAATGCTATTTTAACTTTACTTGAAGTGTTTTTCTCTCTCCTGCCAGGTATCTCCTGCCAGGGATCACAACTGCCTGCTTCAGCCAGTCACATATCACTTTTTTCCATTTTAATGTATGCATTTATTGCTATAAATCTCCCCCTCAGTACATTTTTGCTGAATCCCATAAATTTTGATATGTTGTGTTGTCATTTTCATTTGTCTCTTTATATATTTAGCAATTTCTCTTGCTATTTCTTCTTTAACCCACTGATTGTTTAGGAGTGTGCTGTTTAACCTCCAGGTATTTGTGAATTTTCTAAGTCTCTGATGGTTATTGACTTCTAATTGTATTCCATTGTGGTCAGAGAATGTGCTTTGAATAATTACCATTTTTTTAAAATGATTTATTGAAGATTGTTTTATGCCCCAGCATATGATCTATTCTGTAGAAAGTGCCTAGAGCACTAGACAAGAATGTGTATCCTGGTGACTTGGGATGTAATGTTCTATATATATATATGATAAATAAGATTCATTTATCAGATTGTCTAGTTTTCAATTTCCTTATTGTTCTGTCTGGATGGTCTATCTATAGGAGAGAGTGATATGTTGAAGTCTCACACAATTATTGTGGAAACATCGAATGCTTCCTCTAGTTTTGCCAGTGTTTGTCTCAGGTATTTTGTGGCACCTTTATTGGTTGCATAAATATTTATGACTGTTATTTCTTCTTGTTGAATTGCCCCTTTTATAGTTACGTAGTTGCCTATTTTGTCTCTCATAACATCCTTGTATATAAAGTCAATTTTGTCTGTGATTAATATTGCAACTCCTGCTTTCTTTTGGCTGTAGATGGCATGAAATATTTTTCCATCCTTTCACTTTCAATTTCTTGGTGACCCTGTGTCTAAGATGAGTCTCTTGTATGCAACATATTAATGGTTCATTTTTTAAATCCATTCTGCCAATCTATATCTTTTAATTGGAGCATTTAATCCATTTACATTCAATGTTACTACTGTGAAGGCATTTCTGGAATCAGCCATTCTATACTTTGGTTTATGTTTGTAAGATATATTTTTCCCTCTCTCTGTTAATGTCCTTTAATGTACCCATACTGAATCTCTTCAATACTGAATGTTTCTCCATGTCTCTCTCTCCTTTCTTTGTTTCTCTATTGGTAAGACTCCCTTTAGTATCTCAAGTAGGGCAGGTCTCCTGTTAGCAAATTCTCTCAGCATTTGTTTCTCTGTGAAAAATTTAAGTTCTCCCTCAAATTTGAAGGAGAATTTTGCTGGATAAAGAATTCTTGGTGGGCAATTTTTCTCTCTCAGAATTTTAAAAGTGTCATGCCACTGCCTACTTGCCTCTGTGGTGGCTGCTGAGTAGTCATTAATGCATCTTGTGCTGTTTCCTTTGTAAGTGGTGAATTGCTTTTCTCTTGCTGCTTTGAGAACTTGCTCCTTGTGCCCGTGTCTATGAATTTAATATTATAATTAGTTCTTATCAGAACTAATGTGTCTGTCCTCCTATGTCTGATCCATTTCACTCAATATACTGCCCTCAAGGTTTCTTCAACACATTCTTTTTTTTTTATTTTAAGACAGTTTTGTTCACACACCAAACATTCTGTCCTAAGGAAACAATTGATGGTTCTCTGTATAATCACATATGTATGCATTTCTTACCATCACCACTATCTGAGGAGTCCTGTACCCCTCCCTTATATCCCCCTCTTATAGGCATTTAACTTGGTATACTGCCTTTTTTACAGTAAAGGAAGCATAATTCAATGTTTCTGATTACTATAGTCTCTAGTTTGCATTGATTTTATTTTTCCCCAATAACACCCCATTTTTAACAACTTGTAGGTTGACATTCATTTGTTCTCCCTTGTGTAAAAACATATTTGTATATTGTATCAAAATTGTTGAAAACTATAGATTTCACTAAATTATAACATCTCAGTCTTTATTTTCCTTCTTTCCTTCTGGTGTCCCACATGCCCCTAAACTTCCTCTTTCACACTCATCTTTGTTCACTATATTTCATTGTTGTGCTGCAGTCACACAAAGTTGTGTTCCAAACCTCTCACTCCTGTTTTCTCCTATCTCTTTGTAGAGTTTCCTTTAGTATTTCCTGTAGAGCAGGTATCTTGTTCACAAATTCTCATTGTCTGCTTGCCAGAGAATATTTTAGACTCTCCCAATATTTGAAGGACAGGTTTGCCAGATAAAGAATTCTTGCTTGGGGTTTTTTCTCTTTCCGTGTCTTAAATATATCACAACACTGCCTTCTTGCTTCCAGGGTTTCTACTGACAAATATGAACATAGTCTTATCAGGCTTCCCTTGTATGTGATGGATCACTTTTCTCTTGCTGCTTTCAAGATTCTCTGTCTTTGTTTGATAATGTGATTATTAAGTGTCTTGACATATGTCTATTCAGATCTATTCTGTTTTGGTACACTGCATTTCTTGGATCTGTAATTTTATGTCTTTCATAAGAGATGGGACATTTTCAGTGACTATTTCCTCTATTATTTCTCTCCCTCATTTCAGAAGGACTGTTTTGTCAGATATAGAATTTTTGGTTTGCTGTTTTTCTCTTTCAGTATCTTAATTATATCATAACATTGCCTTCTAGCCTCTATGTTTTCTGCTGAGAAATCCACACATAGTCTTATTGAGCTTCCATTTTATGTGATGGGCTGCTGCTTTCAGTATTCTCTTTATCTTTGACATTTGACAACGTGATTAGTAAGTGCCTTGAAATAGGTCTATTTGTATGCGTTCTGTTTGAGGTACACTGCACTTCTTGGATCTGTAATTTTATGCTTCCATAAGAGATGGTAAATTTTCCGTGATTATTTCCTCCATTATTTTTTCTGCCACTTTTCCTTCCTCTTCTCCTTCTGGGGTACCCATGGCATGTATATTTATGTTCTTCCTCCTGTCTTTCAATTCCCTGAGACCATACTCATATTTTTCCATTCTTTTCCTTATCTGTTCCTTCCTATGTAGGATTTAAGATGTACTGTCCTCTAGTTCATTAATCCTTTCTTCTGCTTCTTCACATCTTGTGTTTTAAGTCTCCAATGTGTTTTTCATCTCTTCTATTTTGCCTTTCCTTCCCATAAGTTCTGCCATTTGTTTTTTCAAACTTTCAAATTTCTCCTAATGTTTGCTTAATGTCTTCTTTATATCCATCTCTTTTGCCATACCTTCCCTCAGTTCATTGTCTTGATTTTTGAATTATTTAGCCTGTTTGTTTGAACACCTTTAATTAGTTGTTTCCAGTCTTCTATTTTGTTTGAAGATATCTCATTTCCTTTATTTGGCCATGTCTTCAACTTTCCTAGTGTGACTTTTCATTTTTTTATGGGTGTCTAGGCATTGGTTTCCTTGTTCAGTTTATTCTAGAGGTCATTTTCACTCTTTACTTTGGGTTTTTTTGTTACTTGGTTTAGTTCTCTATTTGATCATTGGCATTCAGTTCAACTTATTCTAGACCTCTAACATAGCTTCTGTTTAACTGATCAGAATATTTTATCACTTGTTATTCTGGTTCTTGCCCTGCTGTTCTAGTTTGCTAATGCTGCCAGAATGCAAAACACCAGAGATGGATTGGCTTTTATAAAAGGAGGTTTATTTGGTTACACAGTTACAGGCCATAAAGTGTCCAAGGTAACACATCAGCAATTGGGCACCTTCACTGGAGGATGCCCAATGGTGCCCAGAAAACCTCTGTTAGCTGGGAAGGCATGTGGCTGGTGTCTGCTCCAAAGTTCTGGTTTCAAAATGGTTTTCTCCTAGGATGTTCCTCAGAAATGTCCCTCTTAGTTGCACTTGGGGTATTTGTCCTCTCTTAGCTTCTCTGGAGCAAGAGTCTGCTTCCAACAGCCATCTTCAAAATATCTCTCATCTGCAGCTCCTGTGCTTTCTTCAAAGTGTCCCTCTTGGCAGTAGCAGCTTGTTCCTTCTGTCTGATCTTATATAATGCTCCAGTAATTTAATTCAGACCCACCCAATGGGTGGGCCAACACCTTCATGGAAATTATCCAATCAGAGTCATCACCCACAGTTGGGTGGGGCACATCTCCATGGAAACACTCAAAGAATTACAGTCTAATTAACACTGATAGGTCTGCCCACACAAGATTACATCAAAGATAATGGCATTTGGGGGGACATAATACATTCAAACTGGCGCACCTGTCTATAGGTGTCTCTTGTCAGCCAGTTGTCAGATTGACACTGACCCCAGTATACTTCTATCACCAGGCTCCCACCTCAGTCTGCCTCTGGGAGCTAGGCACTAGGTACCACAGCACATTCTCTATGTGTGTGTAAAACAAGTCTGCGGGCTCCCAGTGGTGTTCCTCTTTTTGCCAGCCAGCAAGCCATGGGTTTGATTTTGAGCACCACTTTAAATGTTGGCTCCTCTGCATTTCTCAACTCTGACAGTGCTGGTTTACTTGGTAAGGGGTGTAGAAGAGTTCCATTGGTCCTGGGATAAGGTCTAAAGAGTTTCTGAGAGGTCCTAAAATTCCTTTGCACTTTAAAATCTGTCCAGCAGATGGTGCAGTTCAGTGATTTGATTGTCCTCAGAAGGTGCTTACCTTCTGGATTTGAAGCTGTATCTGACAAGGTGAGGGTGAATTACCTTTTGGAGCTCAGCTGCAAAGGGCTGGGTGGGGCTGAAATATGTCATAAAGCCCTTGTGTCTCTGACTGGGTGGGGATGAATTACCTCTTGGAACACAGGTGACTCTGGTTGAGTGGGACTAAATTACTTCTTAAAGCCCAGCTGAATCTGGGTGGGTTGGTCTCAATTATCTCTTGGAGCCCAGCTGAGTCTGATTGGGTGGTGCTGAATTACCTCCTGGTGCCTCTGTCTGACTAGGCAAGGGCTGAAGCTGTAGGTTTCCTACACCCTTGCTTTGCTGGGTGAAGTCTGACTCAATGTAGGACTGTGCCCCCTCTCACTCTTTGGCAAAGGGCTCCTCTAGCTGCCACAGTTTTCAGCCATCTCCCAGGCAAGTATCAGGCCACAGGCTACTATGTTCCTCAAGGGTGGGGGAAGGGATTTCAGACTCAGGGCTATACATGGTCTCTGCCCAAGTTGTCTTAGACCTTTTGTCCCTCACTGGTATGGGCCTTGAAATGTCCTCCCTAATCTCCCTGATCCCCAAATGATGGGGATCTTTCTCCCTGTTGTGAGTAATTTTTATTCTGGGTCCCCAGGGAGGAGAGTGGAATCCTAACTGCTGGTTCTGTGTTCCTTCCTTGTTGGGCAAGACTGAGTGCGGGGGAGGGGAAAGGACTTAATGGCCCAGAACAGATTTCTTTACTGCCCCCTTCCTGTAAAGAATTCCAGACTTTTCCCCATAGATCCTGTATGTCAAAATCAAGAAATTTCCTGAGACAAAGAATTCAGTCAAAAATGTTTAATGAAAAAAGGAAAAGTATTTTCAGCCTTTCATCATTTACATTTTTAATTGATATATCCAATCAATGTGAACAAGGTGTTCCACAAATAAAATCTTGAATAGATTTAGTATCTGTTTAATCAGGGAATGTCCTTTTTAATTTAGCACTGATTAGGTTTATTAGCTGTTTTTTCCTATATAAAAGGAAGACACAATAGATGTGGCTTCTGATTTCAAAAGAGAAGTTGAAGTGTACAGGACTTTGGGAGAAGCATAAAGCGCTGCTTTCCTATGGATCCTGCTTCAGAATCTAGTTGACCTTGATGTTTCCTACAGTTTGGGTTCTGGTGAGTTCTCCATTTAATTAGATGTGAACTACTGTCATTCATTCCATTTTATAAATCCTGTCAGTGTTCAGACATGTTTTTCTTCCAGGCAATTCTTCAGAATCTTTAAACTTTACTAATTAAATTTTACATTCTATTATTTCTCTATTCATCTCTCTTCCAAGATTTGACCTCAAACATTTATTTTTATGCATTATCATATATTTATTTATGTTAAAAGGGGACCAAAACTTACCTCAAGCATTTTGTTGTATAATTAGGCTAAAAAAACTTAGGAACATATGAGAGAACCATGGAAATTTAATACTTGATGTAAAATCCTTGTTAGTAAAATAATCATACTACATTTTTATTTTCAGGAGAGTGCATTTTAAAAATGACAATTTATTCCTTTCTGTTTTAAATGCCAGTGATTAAAATGAAAATATTTTAGATTTTTTAAGGAATGGTAAATTCTTTATATCTAAAAGGATATCCTAATTTTTCAATTGTGTAATTTTTGTTAGTTTTTAAACACATCTTGTAGGAAAATCAATAATGAAGCTCTCGTTTACTCCTGGAATCCCTAATATTTTGAAACTTTAAGATTTCCATTCCTTAGGACATTATCTAAATCTGACTTGAAAAGACCTAGGCTGAATGTGCTTTCTTTTTCTTGGTACAAAAATATAAACTTTCAGCAAAATTATTTCTCTTTGTATAGAGACACATTCATGCTCACAACCTGAGAGAAAGTTGGTAGATTGCAGGTTTCCTAAGATGTTAAAATTATATAGGGGTGATTATCTTCCTGTAGACTGTTTGGATTACTGTTCAGAACAACCAAAATCCACAAAACAGAGAAGCTTCTGAGAAAACACATAAAAATTGCCTTTGGAACACAAAAGGAATGGAGTCATTAAAGGACATAATCTGTTTTCCTTTTTGCATCTATGTAATTTACCTGGAGGACAGATATTTTATAAAATAGGCATAACTTTATTGGATTTATCATGTTTCACATTCCATTTAATCAAGTAGTGTTCTTAAGATTCTAGGTCTCCTGAAGTGATCAATGGCATAAAAGGAGAGTTTGACTTCAAAACAGTGTTTTTGCTAGAACAGAAGCTCTAGTGCCAAAGTGTAGAGGCAGTATGCTAAAGAGAGACTTTGCTTCATTTTTTTTCCCAATTTATTTTGGTTCTGGTGAGTGTTGGAGAGAATTTTTATCAGCAGGGACAGGCCTCCCTTTAATCATAAATTAAAATTTAATAAAAAAATAGTTATTCTGACTTAGGCATTTAGGGGCAGATTGAGGGTATGTTAGAAGGTTGTAACATGATATTTCTCAGTATTTAAAATACTTAAGTTAATGGTTGAAGGGAAACTTGTCTGTTCTTATAATGTAGAGGTTGATTTTTCTGCATTTAACCCAGTTTGGATAGAGAACATAAATGGATAGGTGGATAGAGGGATAGGAAGGTAGATAGATAGATAGATAGATAGATAGATAGATAGATAGATAGATTTATAGATTTATAATGACAAATTGGATAGTTTTCTGAATGAGCAATAGGAGCACAATTAAGTGGGAGTGGAAGTGAAAGTCTGGTTGGATTCAGTGAAGGGATCTCTGAGAGATGACATTTTAAGTGTGATTCAAAGAAAATGAGTATGGAATGAGAAGGTATGCTTGTGTACTGGGGTGTAAAATGAAGCATGAAAATAGTACTCAGTAGGATTATATGTTTAGTTGTTTCAACAGGTCATGTAAAAGATCAATCCCTGATTGCCTGGTGGAGACTTTAAGATTTGAGGCTGGGGGAAGAGCAGTAGTTAAACTTTAGGTGTAGAAGAGGTAATTTCTTGCACTATATTTCATTTTAGGTGCAAATTAATTAAGGGAATAGCAATGATAACTCTGAAAGACTACTCAGATAAATGTATTTTATCACTTTCAATTTAGAGAGAGCAATGGAAGAAATTAAGGAAATTGAATAAATGTGTGAACAGACTACTACAGTGCTTAAAATGATATAAGAAGTTGGACTAGGGTATACTTTCAAGATGTTCCAGTAGTGTTGTTTGAGTTCTTTGCAGTGGACATGGGGAAGGGGTTTCTAGAGTAGTCTGAGTACAGCCAAGGAGATTGTGATGTCAGAGAAAGCAAGGAAAAGTAAGTTGCAAAAAGGAGATTGTGGTCCAATATTTGGCTCCAAGTAAAGAATTATTTATTGGGAGATCATTAGTTATCTCTGTTAGGTTTTTTGACCAGGAAGAGAAGAGACCAAAGTTCAATTGGAAAAACCTTTATTTATGCACAGGCCAGGTGAAGCCAAAAATGGTGACATCAATGAACAGAAGTGGGAGTATGATTTTATGGCTTCTTTGGGAGAGGGATTGGGGGAATAATTGGTGGGTACGATAGAGAAGTAAGGAGTTGACTTCAGGGGATTCATTTGCTCAGGGTAAGATAAGGAGTTGATGTCAGAGTAAGATAAGGTGGATTATTGTGAGGATTACATAAGCAAATACAGTTAATCACCAAGTGGAGTTACACCAAATACACCTTATTTTCTCTTTTTTTCTGGGCCTCAGATACAACTTGGTGAGTTAAATGTATGATTGCTCATGACAGATTGTCATCAATTGTCCATGAAATGTATTCAATAATTAACAGGGTTTTAGGGATCATTTATTGGTTATAAATAATTATTGCTTTCATACAGATTCACACACACACATACACACATACACACTGATACCCACACTGCATATACAGAGACTATACAGAGAGAGAAAGATAAATTCATGTATATTCCCACAAATGATTAATATGGGATAGGTCTACAACAACCTCTTTACTAAATTATCAAATGGAACAACTAGATAGTCTCACAAACCCCTTCAATCTATATTTCCTGACCATCCTTGCCTTCTGAGGATTCTTGAACATGACAGAAACCTTATGCCCATGTACTCCTTTTACTTTCTTATACAGGGGAATTTGAGTTCTTGATTTGAGGATATTCATCATGGATCACTCCAAAGGATATTAGTTCTTGAATTGAATAACCCCATCATGAAATAATTTTGAAGTTGCATGGTAAATATCCAAATAACTTAGAGAAAGATCTGAAAGTCAGGGTTGAGGGGGTTGAAGAAGTGATCTTTCCAGAAATCTAAAAGAGTTGAACCAATATGATTTAGGGCCATTGCATGCAAAATGGCAGGGGCAGAATAGAGCAGGGAGAGTGAGTATCCAGAAAGCATGGATAGATGTTGGAGAAGCAGTGGTAGTGCATACACAAAGAATATTTATATCTGAGAATTTCCACAATATTTTCCTTCAGGGGAAGAACAAAACCAACATGTGGTATGAGTTAGAGATACCTATTCTTGAATCATGGAGGGGATTGAAAAACTCTGACCACCATGGGAAAATTTACACATGAAACATGGTGATTTTCATGTCCTTATCTGTAAGATATCTGTATTAGCATTTTCATTATTAGCAATATGAGCCATAGTCTTCTCATATTTTACTTTAGGAGGTGAGAGACTTCCTCTGTTTCTCTTAGAGCACACTACATGTTTCTATTACTTCCTGTTGAGGGCTTGAGTATATGTGACAGGTGGGTCTGGAAAATGTGGACAAGTTTTGAGTCTCATGTCTTCTTTCTATATCTTTAGCATTGGATGGGCTAAACAACACCCTCTTAGAAAACCAGTGGGTAAAGGAAGAAATTACAAGAGAAATTAGTAAATACCTTGAGGCAAATGACAATGAAAACACAACTTATCAAAACTTATGGGATGCAGCAAAGGCGGTGCTGAGAGGGAAATTTATTGCCCTAAATGCCTATATTAAAAGAGAAGAGAGAGCAAAAATTGAAGATTTAACTGCTTACCTGGAGGAGTTAGAGAAAGAATGGGAAACTAACTGCAAAGGAAGCAGAGGGGAAGAAATAACAAAGATTAGAGCAGAAATAAATGCAATTGAGAACAGGAAAACAATAGAGAGAATCAACAAAACCAGAAGTTGGTTCTTTGAGAAAATCAATAAGATCAATGCACCACTGTCTAGGCTAACAAAAAAAAAGAGAGAGCAGAAGCAAATAAATGCAATCAGAAATGGGAAAGGAAATGTAACTACCAACCCTGCAGAAATTAAGGAGATAATGAGAAGATACTATGAGCAAGAATATGCTAATAAACTAGACAACTTAGATGAAATGGACAACTTCCTAGAAAAGCATAAACAACCAACATTAACTCAAGAAGAAATAGATGACCTCAACAAATCAATCACAAGTAAAGAGATTGAGTCAGTCATAAAAAAGCTCCTAAAAAGGAAAAGCCCAGGACCAGATGGTTTCACATGTGAATTCTACCAAGCATTCAAGAACAAATTAGTACCAATCCTGCTCAAACTCTTCAAAAAAAATTGAAGAAGAGGGAAAGCTACCTAACTCTTTCTATGAAGCCAACATCACCCTAATACCAAAACCAGACAAAGATACTACAAAAAAAGAAAATTATAGACCAATTTCTTTAATGAATATAGACACAAAAATCCTCAACAAAATACTCGCAGCTTGAATCCAGCAGCACATTAAAAGAATTATACACCATGACCAGGTGGGATTTATTCTAGGTATGCAAGACTGGTTCAACACAAGAAAATCAATTAATGTAATACACCACATCAATAAATCAAAGCAGAAGAACCACATGATCATCTCAATTGATGCATAAAAGGCATTTGAGAAAATTCAACATCCTTCCCTGATGAAAACACTTCAAAGGATAGGAATAGAAGAGAACTTTTTCAATATGATAAAGGCAATATATGAAAAACCCACAGCTAACATCACACTGAATGGGGAGAGACTGAAAGCTTTTCGTTAAGATCAGGAACAAGACAGGGATGTCCACTATCACCATTGTTATTCAACATTGTGCTGGAAGTTCTAGCTAGAGCAATTAGGCAAGAAAAAGAAATAAAAGACATCCAAATTGGAGAGGAAGAAGTAAAACTCACTATTTGCAGATGACATGATTCTATATGTAGGAAATCCAGAAAAATCTACAGCAAAGCTACTAGAACTAGTCAATGAATACAGCAAAGTAGCAGGCTACAAGATCAACAAGCAAAAATCTGTAGTGTTACTATACACAAGTAATGTGCAAAAAGAGGAGGAAATCATGAAAAATATCCCATTTACAATAGCAACCAAAAGAATAAAGTATTTAGGAATAAACTTAACCAAGGACACAAAAGACCTTTACATAGAAAACTATAAGAAACTGCTAAAAGAAATTGAACAAGACCTAAGAAAATGGAAGAACATACCATGTTCATGGATTCGAAGACTAAATATAGTTAAGATGGCAATTTTACCTAAACTGATTTATAGATTCAATGCAATACCAATTCAAATTCCAACACCTTACTTTACAGAAATAGAAAAACCAATAGCTAAATTTATTTGGAAGGGTAAGGTGCCCGGAATAGCCAAAAATATCTTGAGAAAGAGGAACGAAGTGGGAGGTCTCACACTACCTGACTTTGAAGCATATTACAAAGCTACAGTGCTCAAAACAGCATGGTACTGGCATAAGGACAGATATACTGATCAATGGAATCGAATTGAGTGTTCAGAAGTAGACCCTTGCATCTACAGACAACTGATCTTTGATAAGGCAGTGAAGCCGAAGCAACTGGGAAAGAGCAGCCTCTTCAATAAATGGTATTTGGAGAACTGGATATCCATTTCCAAAAGAATGAAAGAGGATGTCCATCTCACACCTTATACCAAAATTAACTCAAAGTGGATCAAAGACCTAAACATTAGCTCCAAGACCATAAAACTCTTAGAAGAAAATGTAGGGCAATATCTTAAAGATCTTGTGATAGGAGGTGGTTTCTTAGACCTTACACCCAAGGTGCAAGCAACCAAAGAACAAATAGACAAATGAGAGCTCCTCAAAATTAAACACTTTTGTACATCAAAGGACTTTGTCAGAAAAGTAAAAAGGCAACCTACACAATGGGAGATGATACTTGGAAATCACATATCAGATAAGGGTTTAATATCCCAAATATATAAAGGAATCCTGCATCTCAATAAAAGAAAGACAAACAATCCAATTAAAAAATGGGCAAAAGACATGAATAGACATTTTTCTGAAGAGGAAATACAAATGGCTCAAAAACATATGAAAAAATGCTCAACTTCACTGGCTATTAAGGAAATGCAAATCAAAACCACAATGAGATATCATCTCACACCTACCAGAATGGCCATTATCCAAAAAACAGAAAATGACAAGTGCTGGAGAGGATGTGGAGAAAGAGGCACACTTATTCATTTTTGGTGGGAATGTATAATGGTGTAACCACTCTGGAAGACAAGTGTGGAGGTTCCTCAGGAAGCTAAATATAGATTTGCCATATGACCCAGCTATTCCATTGCTAGGTATATACTCACAGGAACTGAAACTTAAGACAGAAACAGACATTTGTAAACTGATGTTTATTGCAGCATTATTCACAATTGCCAAGAGATGGAAACAGCCCAAATGTCCATCAAAGGATTAGTGGATAAACAAACTGTGTTATATACACATGAGGGAATATTATGCAGCTGTAAGACAGAACAAAGACATGGATCATGTAATAATGTGGATGAACCTTGAGGACATTATGTTGAGTGAAGTTAGCCAGAAACAAAAGGACAGATTCTGTATGGTCTCACTAATATGAACAGACATTAATGAACAAACTTTGGCAGTTAAAAGCTGACAACACAGGCAACCAGGAGACAGAAGGAAGGCAGAGACCAGCCATTTGATGTGAAGGACTACAGAATGTTTAGGATTGATTGCATAGATCCAGAAACAGATAGCATATTAATCTGTGATGGTAGCACAGTATTGTAAGTACACTGAACAAAGATGTCTGTGAGTAAAGCTGAAAGAGGTGGGATAGAAGAATGTACGACACCAGAGGTAAAGATAGATGATAAAGACTGGGACTATATAACATGGCAAAAACTGGAGTGGCCAATGACTATTACTAAATATACAAATATAAAAATGTTTTTGGATGTGGGAAAGCAAATGAATGTCAACCATGTAGAGAGTTGAAAAGGGGATGGTATTCAGGAAGAAACATGATCAAAGCAAACTGGAGTCTATGGTCAACAGTAACATTGTAATATACCTCCATTAAATGTAACAAAGGCAATATGCCAATGCTAAATGTATATGAGAGGGGGATATAGGGGAGGAATATGAGATTCTTGGCGGTGTTATTTGCTGTCCTTACTAGTATATTGTATTGTATGACTTTATTTTTCTTTTTATCATTTTTTTCTTATTGCTAAAATAAAACAATTTTTCTTGTAGTAATCAATATGTTCAAGTGTTGATTGTGGGCATAAATGTACCACTTTATGATGATACCATGAACAACTGATTGTACACTGTGGATAAATGTATGGTATGTGAATATAACTCTATAAAATTGTAGGAAAATATATATATAGGAGTAAAAGTGTTGGAGAAAACTTGGTGAGAGGGATGATGCCTCACCAATATGGACTAACTACAATGTGTAAACTCAGAATTGAATCTTAGAACATAGCCTAACTTGGACATAATAATTGTAATAGTCCCTAGATTGTAAGCTCTTACAGCATTTAACTCTATCCCTGAATTGTAATGCCTATCTCTAAACTTTGAGATGTTGATCCCCTAGCGTATAACCTGATTGGTCTCTGGGACAATGCATATCTCTGAGACACCTGAAACTCAGAGCTAGAGCTTGGCAGATATGAATGTCAGTATTAGTGCATACAACCACTGTCAAAAAAAAAAAAAGCTGAAAAAGAGCCCAGACTTCAATTAGTGATATGAATGAAGCAGGTCTGATTAAGACCAGGGCAAGCCTGGCCAAAGGGTAAAGGTTGAAACTGATTGTTTTTTAAAATTTCAACTTCCATATGTGACCAAGGGAGGAGATATCTATTTGTTACAGGATCTAAATTTTCTAAACAGTACAACTCTACAGTCGATTTGTTCAAACACCACAATTGCATGGAACTTTGAATAGGAAGTGAGATACGGTAGGTTCGTATAGGCTGGGGTGAAATAGTGACACATCCCAGAGTAATTTGGGCAGATAATAAAAAATATATTTACAGCCTCCCCCTCCCCAGCCCCAAGGATCTGGGGGAAGGTGCAGATGTGTTGGACATCCTCACCTGGACTGGTGTTGATGTCACAAACATTGTGACTGGCGGTTTGATGTGCTGAGCCCTCAATCATGGGACTTGCCCTCATGAAGCTCATTACTGCAAAGGAGAGTCTAAACTTGTATGTAATTGTGCCTAAGAGTCTCCCGCTGTGTACCTCTTTGTTGCTCAGATGTGGCCCTCTCTCTCTTTCTAACTGAGCCATCCTGACAGGTGAACTCACTGCCCCCCCCCATGTGGGACCCGACTCCCAGGGTTGTAAATCTCCCTGGCAATGCAGAATATGACTCCCGGGGATGAATGTGGACCTGGCATCATGGTACTGAGAGTATCTTCTTGATCAAAAGGGGGATGCAAAATGAGACAAAATAGTTTCAGTGGCTGAGAGATTTCAAATGTAGTCAAGAGGTCACTCTGGTGGACATTCTTATGCACTATATAGATAACACCTCTTAGGTTTTAATGTATTGGAATAGCTAGAAGTAAATACCTGAAACTACCAAACTCCAACCCAGCAGTCTGGACTCCTGAAGACAATTATATAATAATGTAGATTACAAGGGGTGACAGTATGATTGTGAAGACCTTGTGGATCACACCCCCTTTATCTAGTGTATGGATGAGTAGAAAAATGGGGATAAAAACTGAAGGACAAATGGGGTGGGATGGGGAATGATTTGCGTGTTCTTTTTTCACTTTTATTTTTTATTCTTGTTCTGGTTCTTTCTGATGTAAGGAAAATGTTCAGAGATAGATTGTGGTGATGAACGCATAACTATGTTATCATACTGTGGACAGTGGATTGTGTACCATGGATGATTGTATGGTGTGTGAATGTATTTCAATAAAATTGAATTTAATAAAAAAAAAAGCTTATCTGATAAGAATATGTCTAATTTCCCTCCAATTGACTTTTCTCCAACAAGGCATCAGTATAGAGTGATCTTTTAAGCAAAACTGGTCACCCAAATTTTTATAAACCTTCTATGCCTTTCTCCTGCACTAAGTGTAATCAAAATTTTTACCAGGAGTTTTTCAGCCTTATTTGCTCATTCCCTCTCAGCCTTTCTCTCCACTCTCCTCCACCATGGAGATTTCATGGTTTTGTTTACGGCAATCTATACCCCAGTATCCTCCCTTTCATCTCAGGGGCATGCTACTTCTGTTCTCAGTAACCCTGTCTCCTGATTTTGTCTAGTCAATTTCTGTTCATCCCTCAGATCTCAGCACAAAGCTATGATTTCATTATGGACTGTTCCCTTGAATGCCAGATTAGGTCCGTTATTTTGGGTTACATGATCTCATTAGACCCTGTTTCTTTACATCAGATATATTATATGAATTTAGAATAATACATTCATTAGTGTGATGATTTGGTTAATATCTATATTCCCCTTAAATTCTAAAGCCTAAGAGGAGAGGCCCAAAGTATGTTTTTGTTCAGCACTGTATCCTCAGTTCATAGTGTGACACATAGAAGGTACTTATAAATATTAGCTAAATGAATGCATAGACAAACACATATATAAGAGAATTAACTAATATATGAATATTCTTATATAACATTATGCTCCATTTGTGCTAGGACTCTAGATATTACTTAATTTATATGATTCCCATAACATATTTAGAAGTTATATACTCTCTTGCAAATTATTTCTTTCCAACTAAAAATCAGATTCACTATTATAGTGTATCTTTGAATTTTTTACCAATGTGAATTATAATGCTTAATATAAACCACCATTAGTTACTTGATTCAAACAACATCCTTGAGAGGGAAAAGTTGATATTTCTACTTTGCGGAATAAAAGTTAATTTATAGCAATGTTAGGTATTTTTCTAACACTAATGAGTATATTCATATATATGCAAATAAATTTAGAAATGATATTTTGCATGTGTTTGTGTGTGTTTGGAGAGAGAGACAAGGAGGAGAGTGAGGGTGAGAGGAGGGAAGGGGGAGAACAAAAAGGGAAATGGAGACAGAAAGAAAGAGAAAGACACTAGAGCTAGATTTTTGAAATACCACACTTCAAGTAATTTCCACATTTGTGTGGAATTTCTATGCTTATTAAATGCATAAATAAATACTCTTGCCTTTAAAAATATAGACAATATAAACTTAATTATATCTCCATTATAACAGAATGTTTTTTATGCCTATGAAGAGACAAATCAAAAGAAAACCATCTCATGGTAATTTTAACTACAAATTACCAAGGGAAACCTTTGAGACACTAAGTCCTCATGTGGGAGATTGATCTAAGTACCCCAGAAAAAAAACAATTTATTAATCTTAATCTTCATTCCTGTTGATAGGAACCCATTGTAGATTGGACCTCTTAAAGTTGTTATTTTAGATAAGTTGTGGCCCAACTGAATGAGTGTGGGCTTACTGGAGTCACTAAGGGTGAAAATACATTTCAGACTTGTGAGAAAGGCACACAGAAGTCTGAAGCCAGTAGGAACCTGGAAGAGAAAGGAAAGGACATCTGTCATGTGAAGGGAAAGGCAAGGGTCCAGCCAGAATGCTACTGACCTGAGGGTGGGATGGGAAACAAGCCTTCTGTCCAACACCTTGATTCGAACTTCTGACCTATGAAACCATGAGTCGGTAAGTTCCTGTTATTTAAGCCAAACTTCTATGTGTTTGTTTTTTTTTAATAGCAGAATTAAGACATCTAAGACCTCTGGGTTGACAACAGTATATAATGTTGGTTATCTAGGCTGTCTTTTGTTTTCTTTCCATCTATTCTTTCTTGAGTTCTGAGAAAGAACTGACTTAAAAATGATAACTTATAGGCTCCAAAATGTACCTTATTAAAGAAAAATAAAGTATGTCTGGTAAACAGTTCTGAAATAATAATGTAGACCACTATAATGTAGAATGATTTTTATCAGGGAATTAAATGTTCAAAATTGTTTAGAGTTTTCAACTATCTAGATAATAATAAAATATACATACCTAGACCAGTGGTTTCAAAGTACCATGTCCTGACCAGCAGCATAAATATCACCCAGGTACTTGCTGAAATGCAAATTGTCAAACCTGACTTAAACCTGCAGAATTAGAAATTCTCAGGATGGGGCCCAGGAATTTTTGTTTTAACAATTTCTCTGTGATTCTCATGTACTTTTTAAAACACATTTGTATTGTGAAATTTAACATAGATACAGAAAGGTGGTAACTGTCAAAATACAATTTAACAAGTAGTTATACAGGTAATTTCAAAGAATGTTATAGGTTTCAGTTCCACAGTTTTGGTAATTTTCTTATTGTGAAATATAACATATATACAGAAAGGTGATGAGATTCAAAGTACAATTTAAGGAGTAGCTATAGAGAATGTTTCAAAGAATGTTAGGGTTTGCAGTTCCACCATTTCAGTTATTTCCTTCTAGCTATTCTAATAACCTAGCATTATATGTATGTATATATATGTGTGTGTGTGTGTGTGTGTGTGTGTGTGTGTGTATACATATATGATTCTGTGTTTCTATGGATTGTTTTGAATTAAATTGTAGCCAAACCATGGCTAACTTAGTAGCAAAGTAACTTTCTGAGAGGAAGAATTTAGTGAATGTGGGTAATAGAAGAACCCAATAAATGGGAAGGGAAACACTTTTTATCAAACCTCTTGGCTTCAAACTTCACTGTTAAGAGAACATTACAAAATTTGTGTACCTAATCTCTTTTTTTATTCTTTAAACTTTATTATTATCAAAAAATTAAAAATACATTACAAGCCAAACAAAGGAATAAGAAAAACAAATAACCTAACATAACTTCATTGCTTCCAACATGTTCCTACCATACCCCAAGAAAATTAGCACACCATAGTCATTCCTGAGCATTACCATATAATTAATATTAACCTCAATAACTTATCTGTTCTTATAAGATTATTGTTCCCCCTGCACTAGTTGCTGTCTATCTCTAGGTCACCTGTATTCCACAATATAAAACATTTATTTTACATTTTTCACAGAATTCCCATTTGTAGTAACATAACATCTCTCCTTCTGTGTCTGACTCATTTCACTCAGCATTATGTTTTCAAGTCTCATCCATGTTGTCCTATGTTTCATGATATCATTCCTTCTTACTGCCTCATAGTATTCCACTGTGTGTATATACCACATTTTGTTTATCAACTCAGCTGTTGTAGGACATTTGGTTTGTTTCCATCTCTTGGCAATTGGGGATAATGCTGCTATGAACATTGGTGTGAAGATATCTGTTTGTGTCAAGGCTTCCAGATATTCTGGGTACATACAGAGAAGTGAAATGGTTGGAGCAAAGGGTAATGTGATGCCAAATTTTCTAAGGAAACACCAACTGTACTACAGTGTGGTAGTACCATTATGCAGTCTTACCGGCAATGAATAAGAGTACCAGTTTCTCCACATCCTTTCCACCATGTGTAGTTTCCTGTTTATTTAATGGCAGGCATTCTAATTGATATGAGATATCTCATTGTGGTCTTAATTCTCATCTCCATAATAGCTAGTGAAGATGAACATTTCTTCATGTGTCTTTTTGCCATATGTATTTCCTTTTCAGAGAAATGTCTTTTCATATCTTTTGCCCATTTTGTACTTGGGTTGTTTGTACTGTTGTTGAGTTGTAGGATTTCTTTATTTAAGCATGATATGAGTCTTTTATCAGATACCTGGATTCCAAATATTTTTCCCATTGAGTTGGCTTCCTTTTCACCTTTTTGAAAAATTCCTTTGAGGCACAGAGCTTTTAATTTTCAGGAGTTCCCATGTAACTAATTTTTTTCATTGCTTGTGCTTTGTGTCAGGTCTGAGAAGCAATCTCCTAATATTAGGTCTTGAAAATGGTTCCCTACCTTATCTTCTAGGGGTTTTATGGTTTTGTCTCTTATATTGAGATCTTTGATCCACTTTGAGTGAATTTTTGTTTAGGGTGTGAGGTAGGGGTTCTCTTTCATTCTTTTAGATATGGATATCCAGTTCTCCTAGCCCCATTTGTTGAAGAGGCTGTTAAGTCCCAGTTCAGTGGGTTTGGGGACCTTATCAAAGACCAGTCAACCACAGATCTGGGGATTATTTCCAAATTCTCAATACAATTCCATTGATCAACATGTCTATCTTTCTGCCAGTACCATGCTGTTTTAACTACCATGGCTTTATAGAAAGCTTCACTTTGTTTTTTGTTTTTAGTGTTTTCACCAATTCATGGCATCTTTCCCTTCCAAATAAATTTGATAACTAGCTTTTCCAAGTATGCAAAATAAGTTGTTGGAATTTTTATTGAAATTGCATTGAATCTGCATGTGAGTTTGCGTAGAATTGGCATATTAACAACATTTAGCCTTCCTATCCATAAAAACAGAATATTTTTCCCATCTTTTCATTTCCCCTTCCATTTCTTTTAGTAAGGTTATGTAATCTTCTATGTATAGGTCTTTCACATCCTTGATTTAGTTTATTCATAGGTATTAAGTTTTTTAGTTTCTATTTAGAATGGAATTTTTTTCTTGAGTGTCTCTTCAGTTAGGTCATTTCTAGTGTATAGGAACATTAATGACTTAGGTGCATTGATCTTATATACCACTACATTGCTAAATTTGTTTATTCACTGTCATAGCTGTGTCATCAATTTCTCAAGGTTTTTCAAATATAAGATCATATAATCTGCAAATAATGACAGTTTTACTACTTCTTTTCTAATATGGATGCCTTTTATTTCTTTGTCTCTCCAGATTGTTCTGGCTGGCACTTCCAGCACCATGTTGAATAACAGTGTTGACAGCAGGCATCATTGTCTCCTTCCCGTCCTTAGACAGAAGGTTTTCAGTCTCTCACCATTGAGTACTATGACGGCTGTGGGTTTTTCATATATGCCCTTTATCCTATTGCGGATGTTTCCCCCTACCTTTTGAAGTATTTTTCATCAAAAATGAATGCTGGGATTTGTTGAATGTTTTTCAGCATGTATTGAGATGATCATTTGATTTTTCCCTTTTGATTTGTTAATGTGTTGTATTACATTGATTTTCTTATGTTGAACCATTGTTGCAGGCCTGGAATGAACACCAGTTGGTCATGGTGTAGGATACTTTAATGTGTCTTTGGATTTCATTTGCAAGTATTTTGTTGAGAATCTTTGAGTCTATATTCATGACAGAAATTGTCCTGCAGTTTCCCTTTCTTGTAGCATCTTTACCTGGGCTTGACATTAGAGTGATGTTGGCTTCATAAAATGAGTTATATAGTGTTCTGTTTTCTTCAGTTTTTTTAAAGAGTTAAGTAAGATTGGTTTCAGTTCCTTTTTGTTAAATTTGTTGGAATTTCCCTGTGAGGACATCTGGCCCTGAGCTTTTATTTGTCAGAAGCTTTTTGATGACTGAATGGATCTCTTTGCTTGTGATTGGTGTGTTGACATCATATATTTCTTCTCTGGTCAATCTACATTTTTCATGTTTTCCAGGAAATTGTCCATTTCCTCTGAATTATCTAGATGGTTGGCATACAGTTGTTCATCATCTCCTCTTTTGATTTTTTTTTAAATTTCTTTAGGATCCTCAGTATTGTCCCCCCTCTCATATATTATTTTATTTGGGTCTTCTCTCTTTTTGATTTTGTCAGTCTAGCTAAGGGCTTGGCAATCTAGTTGACCTCCTCAAAGAACCAACTTTTGGTTTTATTTATTATGTCTATTTTTTTCTTCATATCATTTATTTCTGCTTTAATTCCTTATTTCTTTTCTTCTACTTGGTTTAGGATTAGATTTCTGTTCATTTTGTAGCTTCTAATGTTGTTCCATTAATTCTTTGATTTTAGCTCTTTCTTCCTTTTCAATGTAGCATATAGTACTATACATTTTCCCCTCAATAATGCCTTCACTGCATCCCATATATTTTGGTATGTTGTGCTCCTGTTTTCACTCACCTCTAGATGTTTATCAATTTCTCTTGCAGTTTCTTCTTTAACCCACTGACTGTTTAGGAGTTTGTTGTTTAACCTCCAGTGTTTTGTGAATGTTTTACCTATTTGATGGTTGTTGACTTCTAGTTGTATTCCACTGTGATCATAGATATGCTTTGAATAATTTCAATATTTTTAAATTTATTGAGGTCTTTTTCATGACCCAGCATGTGATCTATCCTGAAGAAAGTTCCATGAGCACTAGAGAAGAAAGTGTATCCTGGTGACTTGGGATATAATATTTTATATATGTCTGTCAAGTGAAATAAATTTATCACATTGTTTAGTTTTTCACTTTCCTTACTGTTCCTCTTTCTTGTTGATCTGTATATAGGAGAGAGTTATGTCTTGAAATCTCCCACAATTATTGTGAAAACATCTATTGCTTCCTTCAGATTTTCCAATATTTGTATCATGTGCCTTGGGGCACCTTGAATGGGTGCATAGATATTTATTATTGTTATTTCTTCTTGTTGAATTGTCCCTCATTAGTATGTAGTGTCCTTATTAGTCTTTTATAACATCCTTGCATTTAAAGTCTATTTTATCTAAGAATAATATTGCTGCCCCTGCTTTCTTTTCTGCAGCTTTTATGGAAAACTTTTCCACTCTTTCACTTTCAATTTCTTTGTGTCTCTGGGTCTAAGATGAGTCTCTTGTAAGCAACATATTGATGGTTCATATTTTTTAATCCATTCTGCCACTCCATATCTTTTAACTGGGGAGTTTAATTCATTCACATTAATATTATTACTGTGAATACAGTTCTTGAATCAACCATCATATCCTTTGATTTTTATTTGTCAGATATATTTCCCACTCTATTTCCTTTAACATATCCTTACTAAAACTTTTCAGTACTGTTCCCTTCACCAGACCTCCCACCTTCCCTCCTTTCATTATTTCCTTAGCCAGTATGGCTCCCTTTAGTATTTCTTGTAGGGCAGGTCTCTTGTTAGCAAATTCTCTCAGCATATTCTGTGAAAATTTTAAGCTCTCCCTCAAATTTTAAGGAGTGCTTTGCTGAATAGGGAATTCTTGGTTGACAATTCTTCTCAGTCATAACACTGCCTTCTTGCCTCTATGGTGGCCACAGAATTTTCACTTCTTATTCTTACGTTGTTTTACTTGTGTGTTGTTAATTCCTTCTTTCTTGCTGCCTTCAGAACTTTCTCCTTCTCTTTAGCATTTGACAATCTGAACAGAATGCCTTGGAGTGGGTTTATTTGGATTTATTCTATTTGGAGCTCATTGGGCATCTATGATTTATGTATTTATCTCATTTAGAAGGGTTGTGATGTTTTCCCTAAGAATGTCTTTGAATACTCTTACTAGTCCTTTACCTTTCTCTTCACCTTCTTGAACACCAATGATTATATTTGTGCTTTCATGTTGTCCCTGAGATCCATTTCAATTTTATTGATGTTTTTCACCATTCTTTCTTTTGTGTTTTCACTTTCCAACACAGTGTTTCTGAGTTAACTTATTCATTTCTTCTACCTCTTCAGATCTGTTTTATGTGTCTCAAGAATCCTTTCAGTTTGATCAAAAGTATCTTTTTTTCCATAAGATCGGATATTTTTATATTCACTCTTGCAAATTCTTCTTTATGCTCTTCTAGGTTCTTCTTGATGTTGTTTATATCCCAAGCCATGATATTGGTGTTTGTGATTATTTCCTTGATTAATTGCTCCAAGTTCTGTCTCCTCTGTTTGTTTGTTTTTTTAATTTTAGCATTTTCTGTTTTTTTTTTTTTTAATTTTAGCTTTTGTGTTATCCATAACTTCTGGTTTCTTCATATGTTTACAATTTTCTGTTGCTTTTGGCCTTTTGGCATTTGCTTGTCTTTTGGGATATACGGACTTACTTACACAATTATCTATAATTTGACAGAGCAACAGCTCAGTGGTGTGCACTTTCCCTGACCTACCAGCAGATGGAATTCCTAAGCCACCTCTTACACTCAATCCAGTTCTCCCCAACTTCATCTGTTCATCATGTGGGAGTCAAAACCATGTGGCTGTCCCATCAGTGTGACAATTTTCCATGTACAGTGCAGGCCAAGAGCCCTATTGTTGTGAGGCATGCCTTGTCCAGTTTTTCAGGAAGATGGTTCTAAGACACCATATGCTCAGCCATTCCCAGGCCTTCAGTAGGAATACCAACTGGCTGCAGAATGTGTCAAATCCATCAGCTCAGATTCTCCAAATTCCCTCTCTGCTGAGGGCTCACAAGTCCCTGGGATTGATATAGGGCTCCTGGCACATCTGTGTGGCACCCCTTCCTCTAGACAGAGAACACCATGGTCTTCCATGGAGTAGGAGTGTGTGCCATCACAAGCCAGGCAAATCCAAAATTTCCTGCAGGAAGTTCTCTGCTGTGGCACTACTTGTGGGTGTTTCCTAGCCTGCTGCAAAGATTACTGTATGGGACATGGAAACTACTCACTTCTCTGATCATCCACCTGCTGAGTGACCCATTCCTGGCATGGGGGTTCTTAGCTGTGGCTGTGCAAAGGGCTATCACCCACACAAGATACTGAAGTGGGTGCCCAGGGCATGGAATGTACTCCCCATTGTCCTCAACTATGACTCAGGCTGCCATTTCCCCAATGACTTTCTATACCAAGCCCTCACACATCTCAAAATCTGGTCTCTTGGTTTCTCTCCAACATGCTTAACTGTGACTCCAGCTGCCAGTTCCTGGCAGCTTTCTGGACCAAACACTCACACATCTCCAAACACAGTCTCTTTTACTCCAAGTACAGTCACTATGGGTGTAGATGTTCCTGCCCAGCCAGTGGAACCCTGGAACTGCTATTCTGGAGCACTTTCTGTCTTCTATCTAGTGTTTTTCAAGGAGGAGAATTTTGCTCTGTCTCTCTTAATCCATCATCTTGGGTTCCCTTCATCATGCACTTTGAGAAAAATTGAACAAACTTTTTATATTTAAGAGCAATTCTAATTGACTGCCTTAGCAAATATTTAGTGAACAGCAGAAACATTTATGGGCCATGCTATAAAATAGAGAAAATTAAATATTAGAAGAAGTCTGTTCTTTACAAAACAAAAATGTACCCATTTCCTCTTTTGTAAATTCTTCTTTAAAATTTTGATTTCAGGTGCTCAAATCCCAACCATTCTCACAAGAATAAGGGCACTTAAAATTGGAAATGCTTGGAATATACATAATTACTAATTTGCTGTTAAAATGGGTTTCTGAAAAAAATATTTGTAGCATTTGCTGGTCTCCTGGTGTAAAATCTTCAACCATGGCCAATTTCAAGCCACTGATATGAAGTCACTGCAAATGGAGTTGAGAAGTGATGTTTGAAATTTTAGAAATGTCTACCCTGCCCAACACACACACTTCTCATGTTTTATCCTTTTCTGCCTTTGTAAAAATGAGTCACACAAATACCAGGATTCTTCACACTAATTGTTCTCACGCAGTAGTAATGTTTTAGTATTTGAAATGGGTTCAAATCATCTGATTACAATATAATTTATCATAAATAATATGAAAAATTCTCAACAAATTGCACATTCAGAAGAATCATTGATGATGGGAAGTATTGTGACATATAGCACAGGATATATTTTATTTGGGAATCCTAATTCTAATTTACTCAAAGACTCCATTGGTAACCAAAATCAATCCTCCAGTAATTCCACAAGAAACTGAAACAAAAATATGGGGGTAATTAAGAATTAACATTGCAATTATTAAAAATATTGGTGAATATGTTTATGACTGAAAATTGTACCAGAGAGTAAAATAAACACTGAAAATGAGGAAATTCATTCATAACTGGTAAGAGACAAATCTGGTGTGTTGTTAATTATACTGAGGACTCAAACAAATCTGGCTGGTGGTTACTTCTAGTCTTGATGCTGTTCTTGTTTCCAAAATATTTTCCATGCCTCCTTGGATCTTTTGCTCTTTTCCTCTTTTTAGATTGCATATTCTAGCTATATGAATGTAAGTAAAACTCTGCTTTGAATCTGCTGCTCCTCTGCCCAAGACAGCTCAATGTCTCCCACTGCCTTCAATATAAAGCTCAACACTTTATCTTGGCACTCAAGCCCTTTGTTGATCTGGTGCCTTCCAAACCTTTGCATCTTAAATTCTTAATACCATTCTACATGAACTTATAGACTTTGCCATTCCTGCAATATCATGCTCCTCCTGTCCATAATCTTAGTTTTCTTGAGCATAACTGAGATATCCTAATCCACATCTCATGTCTCTCCAAAATTTTGTCATCTTCTCTTCTACTGTAGGGGAGCAGTGAGGTGTTATAGTTGGAATCACTGCCTGGATTTGAAAACTTAACAGCTGGGTTATTTGTGCACAATATTGAAATATAATCAGTGTATCTACGTCTGAAAAGTGGATTCATTAAAGCTGTTTTATAGAGTTACATTGTAAAAATTGAATGAGATAACACCTGTCAAGTTTAGCAATTTGCCTGGCAAGAAATATTAACTATGATGTTCTTTTTTCTCTTTGGACATTGAAAACTATATCTAACCACTTGATTGGTCCTTATATACTTTCTTGTATGTTTTGGATGTTATGTGAAAGTTTTTCAGGTGATGAAGTATAAGCACAAATGGCCAGATAGGGAGGATGTGTGAAATGGCAGCTTCATTAGAGCAAAGGCTCTGGAGGGAGAGAGGATAAATGAGCACAGTTGAGGGTTCCAGGGCTTATCTGGCCTAGACTCCTGCCAGGAACCATGGAGGAGCAGGGAATAGCACATATGGGTCCTGGGCCCTTGCCTTTATTGTAACCCAGAGGGGAATGGTAGGGCTTTGCCATGGCTTCTACTATTTGGAAGTTTTAAACTATGGTATGAAAAGAAGATGTGGCAAAGTTCTTTTGAAGAAGCTGCAGAGAGCCTTATCATTCAATCCATATTGAGATACATGCCTTGCTAATAAATTATGAGTCTGAAAGGGCAGAAACAGCAAGGGCCATTCAGAGAAGAGGCAGCAAGGGCTGTTCAGAGAAGCTAAGGGTGGCTTTTATCATTCAAACCATAGGGAGGTGCTTGTCTTGCTCTTTGTGGTTATACACCAGTGCAGGTTATCTGGGGTGGTCACTCAAAAGGGAAACTTATGACTTGGCAAAAATGATGAGCAACCAGATAAAATTTATTTTTCACCATTGAGCTGTATTGTAGCTTTTGTGTACATATTCTTTTATTTTCCAATAAAGTTTTAGAACCTTGGCAAAAGGGGCCATGTTTTCTGCCTTCTCTATAGCAGCTAACACCTCACTTGCAAATAGTAGATGCTGAAAAAATAGCAGATAAATGAATAAAATTGAAAAGAGCAAGAAACATTCATTTGGGTATTGGGAAACAGTGTCCTGGTCTCATCTCTGCTAACATATCTCTGTTACATTAGTAAATTAACTTCCTTGAACATCAGTTTCCTCATTCTGAACAGAGATTGGGTGACTAGTTTATTTCTTAGGCCTTTTCTGAAATTGCTGTGTTATGATCTGGGTTAAAGTCCATTAACAGAATTATTAATGCATTTATTGAGAACTTCTTGTTTATTTATTTAATTTTTTAATCCTTAGTTGCCCAAAGTTTAGGTTTTCATAATCCTCACTTCATGACACACAATTATTCTTGGACTTTGGAAGAATCTTTTTCTTCTTATTTAAAATTATGTTATCTTACCTTCAACTTCTACCTTCACTACCATTATTGTCCTATTCACAGGGTTCCATTGCAATATGTTCAAAGTTTGTCACTCCAATCAAACTTCAACCATATGTGTATTTATTTCTAAAATATGTTTCACAAAATATTATGTGGTAGAGGGATTTAATATTTACTAAATATCTGTGAGCACCCCAAACTCCCCAGCCTTCATTGTATTATTGTTGGGGCCAGGTGACTAGTTTTGATCAGCGACCTCTTAGTGACAGTGACAAAATCTATCTATGTGATAAGAGCACACACATACCTTGGGTTTACCTCTGAGCCCTTTTTTCCCTACTTGTCCATTTGTTAGTTTTCACATCACTATCATCCCTCTATTATTATTATGTTCATATTTATTCATTCATACATAAAAAGAGGAAAGGATAGATAATATAGTAAATAATCTTATAAATAAACAATCATTCATAGATAAATATACATGGATTAAAGATAGAAATGTGAGAATGAAACTGTAAACTTCATAGAATAAACTATAAGAGAATGTATTTGCAACCTTTAGGTAGAATCTCTTTTTGACACATCAAGGATAGAATTTGAAGGGAAAAATGATGGGTTTAATGATACCACTTTTTTCTATACTACATATTTATACAAATGTTGCAAAAGAGTTTAGCTATAACATGCCCCAAACTACTCTGAGTTCTTCTATCCAATTACTCACACAAAACACAAAATAATTAAACTAACATTTTGCATGGCTCTTCTGTCTTTCTGACTTCTAAAATCCAACAATTAAAAAAGGCCCTGTTTTTTCTGACATCAAAAGTTTCTCTTGAATCTATTAATTTTTAATTTCTAAATGTCTCTTGAATCTCTCATTTGGATTATTGCAGTAATCTCTTAATTGATGTTTTCTCATCCATTCTTGAGTTGAGTTAGATGCACATCTAATGGGCTTATTTTTTTAATTATTTGTTTAGTCTATGTTAGTCTGAAACATGTTTTTCTGCTTGCAATCAGAATCATCCTTGTAATAAAACAAGATTTTAAAAGTTACATCTACATTTTAAGAGCTAAATTAAACTTTAGAATAGGTCTATCTTACATAAGCCACTCACAAAAATATCTTTTGATCTCAATTTCTTCATGAGTTGGTAAAAATAGTCACATAAAATCTAAATTGCTTAATATTAAGTATTTTATTTTTCTCTTTCAATAATTGGTGTTTTTTTCTTTTCTCAACAAGGAACAATATTTTTAATATGCAAATTGCTATTTTATCATTTTAATTTGTGGAATTCTTTCTAGTTTTAATGTATTATGGGCTGGTGGACTGTGATTGTTTGAAAGGGAGATGATGCCAGGAAACTTGCAGCACATTGTTTAAATTCTAAAGAAGAAAACAAATGTTCCTTTCCATCTCTCAGGAGTCAGAGGAAGGGGGTAATATTTGTCATTATAAGCTCCCAGATTCATAATTTCATTGTCCTTTGTCTAGGCCAAATAAATTATCCCCCCACAAAGATGTCTGTGTCCTTATCCCTAGAACCTATAAATATCTTATTAAGTTACATGGCAAGGAGGAATTCAGGCTGCAGATGGGGAAATTATCCTGAATTATCCTGGTAGGCTCAATGTAATCACAAGTGTCATTAAAAGTGGAAAAGGGAGGCCAAAGAAGATGACAGAGTGATGCAAGTGCTGACTGTGAGAAGGACTCCACCCATGATTTCTGGCTTTGAAAATGGAGGAAGGGGACTACAAGCCAAGGAAAGAATGTGGCCCCTGGAAGGTGGAAAAAGCAAGGAAATATTCTCCCCTAGAGCCTCTAAAAAGGAACACAGCCACATAAACATCTTGACTTTAGCCCATGAGACTCATATCAGATTTCTAATCTCCAGAACTGTGAGACTCTGAGCTTGTACTGTCTGAAGTCATGAAGTTTGTGGTAATTTGTCACAGCAGCTATAGAACATAGGGCACTATAGTCCCAAATCTCCTTCTCTGCACTCATTGTGACATCTGTCTTTCATTGTGTCTCACTGAAAGGAGAGAATATTGTGACAATAAGAAGAAAGTACTGTAATGCATAAGTACTATAAATAATAATATCTGATCCCTAATCTAGAAGTCCCATGTTTGCTTTCAGGATAATATAAATAAATACAGATACTGAAATTTTCAGAATTGCTATGCTAATTGATAGCATACTTGAGCCATTTCTGTTAAACTTGCAACAAGAAAGGCTGTCTCCTTTCACAACTGTTTTGAAGACTGTTTTGAAATCTTGCTTTTTTGATGTAGTGTTTTGAAGATTTAGCTAATGTGACTTGAGAAGGTGAAATAATCAGAATAAACATTAGCAGAAAGATTATCATTTATATTTAGAGTATGATTATTTCTAAGTATACTTAGAACACCTAAAAGGCACTACTAAAAAGCTACTAAATAAGAATAATTGTTGAGTAAAGACACATGCAAAATTATAAAAGTAGCTTGGGAAGACTATTACTGCAAAGGAAAGGCTAAGTCTGCTTATAATTGTGCCTAAGTGTCTCCTCCTGAATGCCTCTTTGTTGCTCAGATGTGGCCCTCTCTAGCTAAGCCAACTTGGCAGATGAAATCACTGACTTCCCCCCATGTGGGGTCTGACACCCAGGGGTGTAAATCCCCTGGCAACATTGAATATGACCCCCAAGGAGGGATCTGGACCCAGCATCATGGGATGGAGAGCATCTTCTTGACCAAAAGGGGGATGCAAAATGAAATGAAGTAAGTTTCAGTGGCTGGGAGATTCCAAAAGGAGCCAAGAGGCCACTCTGGTGGGCACTCTTATACACAATATGGATAACATTTTTTGGTTCTAATGACTTGGAATAGCTAGCAGCAAATACCTGAAACTTTCAAATTACAACCCAGAACCCTTGAATCTTGAAGACAATTGTATAACAATCTAGCTTATGAGGGGTGACAAAGTGACTGGGAAAGCTATTTGGATCACACCCCCCTTGTCTAGTGTATGGATGGATGAGTAGAAAAATGGGGCAAAAAAAACCCAGTGTTCTTTTTTACTTTAATTGTTCTTTTTCACTTTAATTTTTATTATTACTTTTGTGTGTGTGGTAATGAAAATGTTCAAAAATTAACTTTGTTGATGGATGCACAACTATATGGTGGTACTGCGAATAATTGTACATTTTGTATGACTGCATGGTATGTGACTATATCTCAATAAAATTGGAAAAAAATAAAAAAAATGTATTATGGGCCAAAATGTATTAAAGTATACTTTATAGGAGAAACTTTAATGTAAATTAGTGGTTTCAATTCCTCAAAGTATTCATAGATCATTATATCAATGAACCCAATCATTAGGTGACCAAATTAATTGGATTATCAAATGCAATATAATTCCACTTATGTCTTTTTAGGCTTATTCTACCATTAAAAGTAAATTAAAGATATGAACAAAGAGGATCTGGTTAGACTAAGACAAATTAGGCCCAAGGGTTTTAAAACTACAACTTCTGTGTGAGACAAAGGGAGGAGACATTTATTTGGTGCAGGATCTATATTTTCTGCATCATACTAGATAATTTAACTTGTATGATCAGTTTGAACATTATAGGTGCATGCAGTGGTGAATGGGAAGTGGAATTTGGTGAGTTTGTATATGCTGAAGTGAAATCCCAATACATCCCAGAGTGATATGAGCAGAGAGTAAAAGTGTATCACCCCCTGAGGAAATATGGAAATGTTGGATTTCCTCACCTGGGTTATTGCTGGTTTTCCCTCAAACACTGAGGACTGCCAATTTAGTGAGCTGAGCCCTGGATCTGGGGGCTTTCCATTGTGGGGCTCAATTGCTGCAACGGAGAGGCTAAGCCTATTATAATTGTGCCTAGGAATCCCTTACCAGAAAGTGCCTCTTTGTTGCTGAGGCGTGGCCCCCTCTCTCTCTAAGCACACTCAGCAGAGGTGTGATTCCCCCTGGCAATTTGGGAAATGACTCATGGAGATGAATCTGGACCCAGCACTGTGAGATTGAAAGGATCTTCTTGACCAAAAGGGAGAAGAGAGATGAAACAAAATAATGTTCCAGTGGATGAGAGATTTCAAATGTAATTTGAGAGGTCACTTTGGAGGGTATTCTTATGCACTACATAGATATCACTTTTTAGTATTTTGTGTGTTGGAAAGGCTAGAGGGAAATACCTGAAACTGTTGAACTGCAACCCAGTGACCTTGATTCTTGAAAATGATTGTGTAAATATGTAGCATGCACAGTGTGACTGTGATTGTGAAAATCTTGTGGCTTGCCCTCTCTTTATCCAATGTATGGACAGATGAGTGGAAAAATGGGGATAAAAATTAGATGAAGAATAGGGTGGGATTGAGGGGATGGAAAGGTTTAGGTGTTCTTTTTTGCTTTTATTTTTATTTTGGAATAAGGAAAAATTTAAAAATTGATTCTGGTGATGAACACACAAATGTTTGATGGTGCTGTGAATAACTGATTACACTTTGGATGACTGCAGGGTGTGTGAATATATTTCAATTAAACTGTATTTTAAAAAAGTAAATGAACCATGTGGCAGGGAAGAGGGGAATGGAATGTTTTGGTTGTTCTTTTTTATTTTCAGTTTTATTTTATTTTTCAGATAATGAAAATGTTAAGTTTGTGGTGATGATTACACAACTATATGACAACACTGTGAACAACTGATTGTACATTTTGAATGATTATATATTATTTGATTATATCTCAATAAAATTGCATTAAAAAAGTAACTGGGAAGAAAAACCAACTATAGTATAGACAAACTGGCTGAACTTCTTGCAGAGGGTGTAGTACCTGAATATTTGAAAATATTTGACAGATTTATTTTCCAGTTTCCATTTCAATTTTTATGGCAGAAAATACCAATTTATCCTATATTATTCAAACATCATCAAAAATGAAGCAACTGCATATGCAGTATTTCTATAGAACTTCCATCTAATTGTAAATATAGGGAATGGTATTCTAGATGTCTGTATCTATAGGAAGATGCAATTTCTGCTTCTGGTATATGTTGATTTTTGTTGTTTGCATGTTTTTTTCATTATTTTTGGTCAAAGATAAAATTATTTCCTTTTATTTTATGAAAGCAGCTAGGAAAGAGTCCCAATCCAACATTTTTTTCATTAGAAAATATTCTTAAATTACTTAGAAAAATTTGTATTAATTTGTTCCTAAGGAAGCCATCTCACCATTCACCATTCCTTTCTCCATTTCCTTTATAGCAGGATTTACTTACTATGAGCCAATGATTTAGTTTAGACCATTCATCTTGCCTCTTCAATAACTTATTTAACTTTTTCCATATATATTTGCATTTTATTATCAATTAAACATATAAGTTTTAGATCAGTCACCACCCACTACAACACTTGTGGAAAAGCATTCTGGAACTCTATAGTTAGAAACCACAGCTTCAAGTCCTAATTCTGCCATCATATATATGAACTTGGGTAAGTATAGCATTCTTCCTTGAGTCTCAGCTTTCCAGTGAGCTAACTCACTGTATTCTGATGTAGATTAAATGTAATGCTGTGTTGAGGCACCCCTTACAATCAATATAGATCTACAGAGATACAAGGAGCTTTTGCTGTTCTTTTGCATTCTCATCATAACAGAGCAGTAAACAGAAACAGAGCCCAGGTTTTTATTTTAAAAGTACAGGATTTTTCAAAGATTGGTTAAAACAGAGAACCACTGACTCTGTTACAAAGGATTCATTCAGTTTCTAAAGGACTCAAATATATTATTTAAAATTAGTTTCTCCTAACAAGTGATCACAGAGCATGGAGAATAAGACAACAAAAATAGAATATGTAAAGATTTCAGCATATCCAATTTTCTTCAGAGAATTACAACATCTGTTTCCAAATTCTGACTAGGTTTTAGTGAAGTCCTCAGTTAAGTATCAGGTAAGTGTTACTGTTTCCCCTTCAAATAGGCATATGATGATAATATGATACATATTTGTGGTCTAAACTGCAACAGATTAATGTATACAAGGTCCTTAGTTATATATAAATGAAGTTATTTAGCCATGTCTTCTGGAAAAGAGAATTAATTAGAAAAAATAATTTCCCCAGAACATTTACTCAATGACAAATATCATATTTATTGAAATACCAATTCACCTTTCTGATTCAAGGACTCCAGCCTAAATAATTTGCATCCAGAGACCAAAGGGACATTTGATAACAAAATTTAGAGTTCTATAATAAGGAAATAGTTAACAGACAAAAAAGAAGCTAAGATATATTATTTTTCTATTCTTGTAAATAATAGTCATGTTAATGACTGAAAACAAACAGAAATTATTCCAATTCAAGAAACCAATCATCTTTGAAACCAAGGCACACATTCATCAACTTTGGCCTCATATAACTTTCCCATGATTTTCTTACAATTTATGCATCTTGTTTTTCAGTTAAGGTTGTAATTGTTCTTTGAGACTTTATGTAGATTGTAACAAGTTACACAAGAGCGAAATGTGAAAAGGAATTATCACATTACATTTACATAAAATTAAGTTTACTTTAAAAAACCATAGTAGAGATATAGCATATATTTCCCTTAATACAAAAGACAAAATATATTCTTGTAATGTAATCAGATTTTCAAATTATGTAAAACAATCAAAATTAACTATTTATGTCATATTATTTACAATATAAATAGTACACATGAATCACATCTGAATTAGGACTCAGTATTGCTTGACATATTAGTCAGGCAAAATATGATTTGATTCTCTGCTGCTGTGTTATCTCAACTGGAACCTAAAACTAAATAATTAGAATGTGCCTCTTCTCACTAAGCCAGTGGGAGAGGTTTCATTAAGAATCTAGCAACAAACTTGCGTGCCTGTGGTTATGCATCAGAAAGAAGACAGGAAATTGCATGTAGACATTTAGAAGGTTTAGTCATCATCTTTGAAGTTTCAGCACAATTAATAGTGCACTTTCTGTCAGTGGTAGGTGGAAAGGGGTCTGAAAAAGGCAACCAGGACTATAGTCATCTTTCAAGGAAACTCATTTCAATACCCAGCCAATTTAGTGGAATATGAGAGGAAATGTAGGGAAATCTATCAGATCAGTAATTATATGATATTCATGTAAGCATTAGGAACTTGACACTGATGGAGAGACTAGGTTTGTAAGTGATTTTTTAACTAAGGGCCAAAAGATTAGCTCTCTATCTTATGTGACTCTTTTCTACTTTTTGACTTTAAAACAAGTTTGCTAATTTTCTACTCATTGGAATGTCCTTATAATACTGAGTAAAAGAAGGTTACAAACAACCTACTTTATTGACAGCCCAGTGAGAGAAAGGCTTTGCTTGGGGAGGTATAAGTTACTGATACGAATGAGTTTTCAGCCAAGTATGTGCTTTTGTCTCTATTTCTCTTATATCCAAAGATAACATTTCTAAAAAAATCCGTATTTCTAAGGTCAATAAAAGTTAATGTCAATTATTATTCCTTTCATTCAACCAAGAAATATTTATTAGGCAATAACTCTATGCCAAGAAGTCATATATGTGGGGTTAAAAGTGGCAAATAAAACTGATATAATCCCTGATCCATGGACATTTCTACTGGGGAGGCAAACATATGAAAGCTACAGCATAAACTTACACATCTACAGCTGTAATCAATGTGGTTAAAGAATAATTCACATCATCAATACAGTATACACTTGCTAGAGATAAACTAAAAGATTTGATAGTGATGAGGGAAAACTTACATAAAGAGATGATGACTGATCTCTTGGCTTGGTGTCAATAATAGCCTCCAAAATGAACTTCACATGCTACCTCTACTTCCCTTTCAAACTATGTCCCATACTGCAGCCAGAACTTTGCCATGTGTAAATATGATCATAGTTCTGCCCTGATTAATTCTCTTCAATAGCTTCAATGCCTTCCCATTACTCTTAAAATAGAGACCAAAATCCATACTAGGATTGACCAGGAACTGCAATAGCGGTTATATGTTGGCTGCATTCTCAGGCACATTTTCTCTATGTGGGGGCAGAGGTAGTCCTTTCCTGAATTTTCCTGAAGCTCTGAATTTATGTCATCCTAATGGTTCTAAATCTCAGTTCCCAAAACTACATGGAATCAGAGAGAGGAGAGTTACCAAAAGAGAGAGATGAAGAATAGACAGCACATGCTCCCTCTAGCTATATAAATTAAAATAAAATTGTTCTGAATACAGTGTAGATTTCCAGCTGTCAATGAGTGCCCCATATAATGAAATTCATATTAAAAAATGTATGTTGTATCTCACTACAGTAAATTCCCAAATAATAAGAAACTGTCCTAGATTTTTTTGGAATGAGGTTGGAAATATGTGAAATAAATTTTTCATGCTCTCTCTATGGTTCTAAAATATAAATGAATTTAAATGATATTTTGAGCCTGTTAAATACTAATAAATGCAGTTAACATTCCTGTTCACTTCCTATATTCCAGGATCTTCAATAGCTTGAATTTATTTCCATTATTTCCAGAAAATATTTGCAATCCAATAATTGTCTTAACTCCTTTACTTTTGTTTTTCTGGTATTTAATTTTCAAGGGGAACTAAGAAGATTTTCAAACTTTCTAAGATATTACATGGGATACTATTTCTTATAGCATATGACTTTTGTCTATAGACAATAGAACATATCAGCATAATAGGTGTAATTGGCAAAACCCCAAGACAAAGCTACTGCTGTCTTACAGATCTATGTAGTTCCTTTATTCACATTCAGTAGGAAAAATAAGGCCCAAATTGTATCTCTAGTGCCAAGATCATGGCATCTGTAACAGGCTGGGCATGGGAAAGGGTGAATCATTTAAAGCTATGGATTTAGGTGCCTACTTGGAATAATGAATTGTGTAGGTGTTTTGGGTTGTTGGTCACATAACTGGGAAAAGAAATACTAGTCATGCACTCCTTTCATGTTCATTGATAACCTGGCATCACTGAATCAATAGGTTTATTTTGTATTGGAGTTGGTGTATATGTTTCTCAGGACATTTTCATTGAAAAATTCAGGATCATTCAAGTATTCACCTTTAAATTATATATGCCATATGATAAATTGATAATTATGTTATGGTTTTGCTTTGTTATTTGTTATCTTTTTTTAGATATATAGATTTCTGATTTCAAGCAAAATTATGTCACTCTTCATGTTTTCATGATATATATCTATATATTTACCTGGGATTTTAAAATACTGAAATTGACGATCCAGTATCCAGCAATTGAAGTTCTATAATAATAAAAACATGGGAATTCTGAATAACCATGACTCTCTTATTCCTTGTGGAATATTTTAGCCTTAAAACTTGTGTTAATATTCTCTATGAAGGGCCCCAGACTCCTTTGGTTTGTCAGTCCACTTATTCTGATTTAGGATCAGCATAAGGTGACACATATGCTTTCCCCATGTTTCAATATCTTAATGGTTTGAACTGACGTCTTAATGAAAGGAAAACTTTCCAAAAGAAGGAAACCTTTGAATATGGAAAACTCTCAGAATTCTCTTCTCTCAATCAAGCAAAATCTTTTTACACTCTTCTAGGTTAGCTTGGAGCAATACTACCTACAATTTATTATTTTTAACTTGTTAATATCCTTAGTGTTTTGGTTTGTGCCAAATATTAAAATCTCACAATAACAATGTCAGTTTGAATGATGTGTCTCAGAGATATGTGGTTGCATCCAATTTTTCTAAGCAGGGTGATCTGTAAGTGAGGGGAAAAATGAGAATGCTGACATTGGTAGAAGACCATGCAGGTCTTCTCATCCAATACAGTATTGCAGGTCTTCTCATCCAATACTGGTACTGTATAATACGATGCTCTTGGAAAATCAGCTCTTTACTGTGGTGGAAAGAGTCATTGCTCCTGTGTTTCCAATAGACACCTTTTGACCCTGGCTACAATTTTTTTGTACATTGTTAGTGGTAAGGGCTCTGCTACTGCTTTCAACGGTGTCTGAGTTTGAATAGGTTTCCCTGGACTTGATGGTATTACTATGCCTTCCCCTGCTCTTGACAATTAATCTTCTAATAGAAAGCATTCATCTTTCTAAAAGTTTGCATGGAAGTGTCCCAGTAAATGACTATTGAATTTACCCAATGCAATATAACTGAACAGAGCAGAGATCACTCAAAGTGAGCCTTCTCCTTTTATATAAAATAATATTGATAATTTGAAGACAGCAATCACGTCCCCCTGTTCTCCAGGAAAAATAATAGTATTTACCTGTGTAACCAGGAGTTTCTCCCACACGTAATTCAAGAATTGTTTCTTTTTTCTGAAATCTATGTTCTAATGGTTCTCCCTAAGAGTTATCTTTTCTAAAAAAACCAACACTACACTTGTTTCACCAATAGCAAACAATTTGTTGACATTTTTTCTTCTGGCCATGTATAGATTCCTCAATAATAAAATTTAATTTTCCATGAAAATTTATTCCCTTAGTTCAGAGTGAATCATCATTGTTACCACATATTTTAAGGGTTCTGGAGAAAAGTAAAATTGCACTGAAAATGTCAGGAAGAGTTTTCATCTGAGAAAAAATAGCATCCACAAAATGGTAATTAATATAAATATTGAAGCAGAAATTGGAGTATGTGGCAGAGTGGTGATGGTTTCCATCACTTTCTCATGCTCATTTTCTTCAGAACTTATGTACTAGCTAGGTATATTGGAAAGGAAAGAGGAAAAGTCTTCAGGAATTTTCAGAGAGATGCAATTAAAATCCTTCCTAAAGTACACTCAAAATATAAATAATTTTGGCATCTACCTTTGAGTCTACATAATATGAGGTGAGGTGGGGAGGGTGGACTGGCTCTTAGCAGCCATTTCTCCCTCCTTCTGGTTTCTGTTCCTGTACTTGAGAGGATGGCATACTACCATTTATGTGCATTTTTAACCAATATCTATGGGAAGAGCTTCCTATACCTGGGCTTCAGAAAATGCTTTTTGTTTGTGGATCCATTAATTTTAGTGGAGTATACTTGATTGTACAATATTCCTGATAAGAACAGAATTACCAAAGTTATTGGTGGATGGTTTCTCAGTGTTGACTAAAATTCCAAATACTTGAAACAAATACTTCTAGCTTCTTCAAAAAAGTTGACTGTACATGCCTACTAAATTTCTTCACAAAATTCTTAAAGAGATTTTGTTTTAGAAAGAGATTTACACTTAAAGAAAATAAGCCATACATGTAAATTAAGTGGGCACAGAAATTGATTGCAAAAACACAGGTATTCCAGGATAAGAATCTGAAAACTGTGATATCAACTTGTTGGAAGTTAGGACAATGATTTTATTTACATTGACTAAATATATACCACTAATGTATTTACAGCGATGGCAAATCTGATTTGCAATGTATTTTTTGTATTCATCCCTCATGAAATTGCATAAGGATCATTTTTTAAAAAACTACCCACACTATGTTATAAAATATTTTGTAGAGAATCAGGATTCAATGAATGTGGAGTAACATGGGTCTTGTAATTACCCTGGAGAGTTTTATGAAAAATATGAGAAGCTGAGAATTTTAAATCTCAGATTACAGCATGATCAAAAAGAAGAAATTATACAGGACTGCATGAATCAAATGCTTTAAACTTTTTTAAAGGTGTGCTTTATGTCCTTGTTTCTAAGACTATAGATAAATGATGTCAGTATGACTAATTAAAAAAAGTCTGATTTGTTGGTTAATGCATTACAAAACAAATGAATTCACAGCTTTGAATGTAAAATGAATAAGACAAAAGACCACATCTTTTTTTTCTCACAGCTATTCATTAGCTCAGAGCAAGCTCTAATTTTAAAATGCCAGTCTAATTTCTCAATCAATGAGATCACACTGGGGAAAGGTGATGAACAGTGGCATCAGCCTTTAACTCTCAGAGAAGACTGTGGGTCTACTTAAAAACTTGATGTTTTCCCAGTATCTTGGATTAGCAGTTGAAGAAGACAAAGTTAGCAATGGGAAAAATACAAATGTTGCTTTTTAATATCTGTAAATGAGGATGATTATTGTAAGTTCTATGGGAAATTTCCTGGAAATATCCCTGTCTATGAAAATATTTTTTAAAGAGCAAAATTATAACATTGGAAGAATCCCAGTGATTAGTGAAACCATCAGTGATTGAAGAATAAGAGTTGTAATGTCTTACATATCCTCAACTATCTTATTTTGGAGACTGTGCAGGAGAAAATAATATAAAAGAGATGGAATGTAGATTATTAAAACTTTATCTCCTGGTGGTTCCAGTTCAGGATGTGCCCTGTTTCTGGAGCCAGTTAACACAACACTGAAAACAGGTACACAGTGCTTAATATGACAAATGATTTTCAACAGAAGCATATAATACAAGAGCAGCTGATTTTTTTGTATCAGGGATTAAAGTTCCTCTCCACCCCTCCAACAATTCCTATAATTTTATATTTACTCAATTACCTGTATTAAATATATACCACTGAATATTCAGGCAGATAAGTTAGGTTCAATACTAAATCCTGATAGCACATTCACAGAGATCAAATGATTAAGTAAAATGCAGAAGATATATCTGTTTTTGATTGATAAAAGGTAAAGTGATGTAATTCTAGAAATTAAGCAAATAAAAGTTTATCTTTCTCTACACTAATAAGAGTATTTTATATAGAGCTTCTAGTATTTAACCTCTATTAATGATGAGCAAATTTCTAAACTTGAGAAAAAGAATCCTTTTATAGAGAGAGGGTTGCACATCTGGAAACTTTTTTTAAGGTGTGCTTTATGTCCTTGTTTCTAAGACTATAGATAAATGGGTTCAACATGGGAGTGACCACTGTGTACATCACAGAAGCTATAGCACTTGATCTTGAATTTTGGATAGCAGCAGAACTAAGATATACTCCAAGACCTGTACCATAAAAGAGGGACACTGCTGAGAAGTGAGACCCACAAGTAGAAAATGCTTTATACTTGCCACCAGCTGATGAAATTCTCAAAATGGAGGATACAATCTTTGAGTAAGAGTAAAGGATACCAATTAATGGAATAACACCCACAATTCCAGTTGCAATATACATCAGTAGGTCATTGAAGAAGGTGTCAGAACAAGCAAGCTGGATTACCTGTGTCTGATCACAAAAAAAGTGAGGGATTTCCAAGTCTGTACAAAAAGACAATTGCAAAACCATTAAGCCATGTAAGAGAGAGTGTAGGACACTAAATAACCAGGATGCCAGCAGCAGGAGGCCACAGAGCTTGGGGTTCATGATGACCATGTAGTGCAGGGGGTGACAGATGGCCACAAAGCGGTCATAGGCCATTGCAGTCAGAAGCAAGTTTTCTAATCCTACAAAAAGCATGAAAAAATACATCTGGGTGAGGCAATTTTTATAACTTATGATATTGCTCTCTGTTTGGATATTCAACAGCATCTTTGGCACTGTGGTGGAAGTGAAACCAATATCTGCAAAAGACAGGTTAGAGAGCAAGAAGTACATGGGTGTGTGGAGGTGGGAGTCAGAGATGATGGCCAGGATGATAAGCATATTCCCAATGAAGGTGACCAGATACATCATCAGGAACAGAACAAAAAGTAGGTGCTCCACCTCTGTAGATTCTGAGAGTCCAAGGAGGATAAATTCTGAAATATGTGTTTGGTTTTCTGGTTCCATGTTGCTGATGAAACTGCTGGAAAAGATCCCAGAACAATGCAAATTTATGCACAAGTAGTGACCAGCAAAATAATATAAATACTGTGATATATCTTGTAAGCACATTGAATTATTAATTATTTATTATGTAGATATAGAGCTCTTTATCTGAAAATTCATGAAACAAATTTTCCTGCTTCCCCTTGATCTGTTTCTGACTAGCTATCCTGTCGATGATTGCTAACATTTTTTCATGGCAATACATTCTACTACAAATGCTCTTAGACATTATTTTATTTAACAATCATTTATCCATCATTTTGTACCATGACATGAAATAGTTGTCATCCTGGATATTGTTGATTGTAGCAAAATATTTTGAAGATAATTACTATTACCAAATTGCACACTTGAAATTGGTTAGAATGAGAAATTTTTTAATTTCATATGGACTACTACAATAAATAAGTTAAAAATAGTTATTTTGTATTCATTGATAGACACAATATTGTTAACATGCCATTTCATGTCATCCAGATGTATGCATTCAACTCAATCCCATTCCAAATGGCATCAAGTAATTGTGTGGATATTGACAAACTAATTCTAAAGTTTATTTGGACAGGCAAAAGTCATAGGTAGCCTGAACAATACTGAGGAAGAAGTAAGAAGTTACAGGACCCATACTATCTGATTTCAAGTCTAAATATGAAGACACAATAAAACAGTGTTGTGTTGGTGAAAGAGATGTAAACTAATATTAGTGAACTCAGAAAAGGACCAACACAAATGCAGTCAAATGGTCTTCACAAAGGAGCAAGAGCAAAGCTATGGAAAAAGTATGGTCATTTAAACAAATGGTGCTGGAACAATGGGAGGCACACGTAGAAAACAAAATGAACTTAGCCAAATATTGCATACATTTCACAAAAAGTAACTCAAAATCAATACTGTACTAAAAATAAAATGCAAAATTTAATATTCTAAAAAACTTACAGGAAAATTTAGTGGTCTGTGCTTTGGTGATGAATTTTTAGAGATAGCCCCAAATCATGATCCATGAGAGAGGAATATTTATACATTTGATTTTTTAAACTACTAAATTTCTACTCTGTAAAAGACATTAATTAGAGTGCAAGGAAAATCCAGAGATTTGGAGAAATATTTGCAAAACATATATCTGTTAAAATATTTGTATCCAAATATACAGATAATTCTTAACACCAAACAATAAGCAGGGAAACTCCCAACTAAAAAAGGTCTGAACAGAAACCTAAATGAAGATATATAGGTGGCTAATAAGAATGCAAAAGGATGCTCAATGTCCTTTTGTCATTAAGTAATTGCAAAATTAATCTGCAATGATACATCATCACACACATCTCAGAAAAAACTTAAAACCTAAACACTGACAATTCCAATAGCTGGGGAGGATGGAATGCAATATGAACTCTCACATAATGCCAGTCATAATTTAAAATGGTGCAGCCAGTGGACAGTTTGACAGTGTCTAGTAAAACAAAACATAGTCTCACCATGCAATCAAGCAATTGTACTTTTAGGTTTACAGTTCATTTTAACACTTAAAACTACCCAAAAACACACATGTGAATGTTTGTAGCAGCTTTATTTATAATCTTGAAAATCTGAAATCAATCAAGACGTCCTTCAATTGGTGAATGGATAAACACATTCTGCTCTATCTTTGGAATGGAATATTAATCAGTGATAAAACGAAATATTCCCTCCAGCCACAAAAGTCAAGGATGGATCATAAATGAATATTGTTAATTAAAATAAACCAGTCTAAACATGCTATATAAATATAATTTGTATTATATGACATTCTGGAATTAGCAAAACAAAAGAGACAATAGAATTATCACTAGTTGCCAAGGGATTAGGGAGAGGAGAGGAGAGCTGAAAAGGAGAATCTCAGCAATTTTTACAGCAGTGAAATTAATTAGTGTAGTACTATAATTATAGACAAATGACTTTATGATTTTGTTAAAAATCACTGATCTTTAGAATATAGAGAAGGAAGCTTAATATATGCAAATAAAGGATTATTTATAAGATTAAAGAAATTCCAGGATGGAATAGAATATGTGACAAAATAGTCTAACTCTATTACAAATGTATGAATCACCTCTACTTTGGGAATGAGAGGAAAAGTGCTGAAATAGTAACACTGGATATGAATGGAGTCTAGAAAAAGAAGGGAAGAGAAACTGTATGAGTACTTCTGGATAAAGTTTTTCCCACCAGTGTGTGGGTTAACAATTCTGTTACTTCTATACATGTACACTGGAATCAAACATTAAATAGATGGAGAGAAGATGAAGGGAATATGCTTCTCACTGTAGAGTTGGAGGTAGCAGTAAGAAAGGGGATGAGTCCAGAATGTTCTATGTGGCAATGATTTAGAGTTAGACACATCCACATCAACTCATAAGTTGGTTAATGTAGATAAAGAGGGTTACATGTAGTAATATTTATGGAAATGTGTAAAGGCACTGCTTTTTAGACACATATTTTCTTAATCTCTTGGTGGAGAGGGCCTAGAGGACTCAGGATCAAACAACATAGTTTGTGCCCAGACCTTGATTTTTTTAACACCATTCTCCAATAAAAATCTCCTTGGAGAAATGGCTGACTCTAAGTCAGGAAAGAATTATACAAGAAGAGCCTGGTGCATCTTTCAGTACCAGAAAATAAGTAGGTACTAAAATTAAGCCCTAACTACTGGGGTATATCTAAGATACACAAGACACAGCTGAATGAAATCCAAATGCCAAAACTGGAATAACCTGAACAAAAAAATAAAGAAAGAATTATATCACAATGCAAAGTATAAAATACATGAGTCCATAATGATATTTATAAATTGCTGAATATATTATTAAGAAGAGACAAACATCCCATTCACAAGAATTCCGATGATCTATGTTTACTTTGTTCTATCAAGAAGGTGAAGAAGAGTCCCCACTAATAAAGTGTGGGTTTCACATAGTGAAATCTTTCCAAAGCTGATATATGGAAAAACAGGGAAAGGAGGAACTTTAAAGTGGGGAAACCTGGCAAGTATTGTTGATCAATGTCAACATCAACAGTAATATGATGTACCCCAATACACGATGCAAAGAAAATAGAATTTTTTCTCTAGTGTCTTCCACTATAACCCATAATCCCAGTCAAATAATGAGAAGAAAATCATACAAATTTTAACAGGGATATTTTACAAAATACCTGAACAGCACTTCTCAATCATATCCAGGTCATCAAAAACATTTATACTCTGAGAAACTGTTATTTATAACAATTAAATATAATGTGGTCTTCTGGATGGAAGATGTTCAGAATAGAGGACAATGGGTGAGAACTTTTGGAAACTGTGTCTACTATCCCTGAAATTTTTCTCTAAGTCTAATGCTGTTTTTAAAAATAAAGTTTATTAAGAACTAAAATTACAGAAATGCAAAGGCCTAGGAACAATGAACTCCAAGCTTCATTCCAAATGCAAATATATGTCTTGAAAAGAATATTACTCTGCTGTTATGTCTCACATTCTTCATCCATTAATTCCAAAGATTGATACCAATTTCATAGAATAATTGAAAGAATTAAACAATGAACATAAAATATCCAGCATTGTGCCTAGTATTAAAGAGAACATGTTTATACGGTAGAAGCCCACATAGGTTCATTCTCCAAACCTCCATTTCCACTTCCACTATGTTTTTCCAGCCATCATTATCTCTCCAGGGATTTGACAAAAGAAATTCATTTAGAGTAGGCTTTTCACAAGGCAAGAATTTACATGAACATCACTTTCTATAAACCCTGCACTGACTCTCCAGTAACACAAAAACAAGGCTCTCTGTTGTCTGGCTGCTGCCAATGTGACCAGACTCATGTTCCACTTTTCAAAGCCTGCCTTGTTATTCATCAGATATTCAAAAGTATTTTTAAAACACAACCACAACTTACAGTTTTATTGATCCAACATCCGTGTCCCAGTCTACTCTTCTTGGTATGCTTTTACCCCATTCTGCTCCTGGAATTACTGCAATTGCTCCTGCAAATCTCAGTACAATTATTGCTTTTGTGAAGTCATCACTAACCTCCAGAAAAAGACCAAATTTCTGAATCCACTTCACCATGATATCAGCACCACCTCAGAGTATTGAATGCATTCATTTCTATGTCTCTTGCCCAATTTAGATGTAATCACTGAAATAAGGAAAAATATCCTATTTATTTTTAATTCATAGAGTATTCATCAGTGCCTACCAAAAGATATTTGATGTATAAATGTTTGTTGAAAGATTAAAAGAAATAAATAGTTGAAAGTGGTTAATATGATACTTCCATGAAGGAAGCACCATGAGTGAGAGCTAACACCAATTGAGACAGATTAGAGAAAGACAATATTTTAGTGTATCCATTACCTCCCTCCACAATCAGGCTTTTTAACTAGGCAGGGCATTGTATGATTAAGCTTCCTTTAAGTATTTTCCCTGTTGGTGCTCTTAAATTTGCAACCAATAAAAGAAGTTCCTGGACTCATAATACATTCCCCTACTCTGGTCATGATTCTGTAACTCACCTGGAAATTACCAAAGAAGATTCTGGGTTCACCAATGCAGGTTATGCCTTGAATGAAAAATGAAGTTGGGAGCTCTGCTTCCAGGAAAGGCAGGGACATGGACCCACTCATGAGTTCTCTATAAGGCAAAATTGTGTTTCCTCTTCAGCAGAGATTGGTAAAACATACTAGGGATAGTGTGGGGAAATTATCTAGCGTTTCTATGACTTAAGGGATTCATTTCCATGAGCCTTATTAATGGGGTACCCTTTTGTCTCTCTAATCCCTGAGATATTTAGTTCTCTGGAGGTAAGAAATAAAAAATGCAAATTTGTACTTCTTTTGCCCCTTGGAAAACAGCTTGAAATTTCATGTTTGTCTCTTAACCCAGTTGACTCCTTCCTCCCAGGAGGTCACCACTCCTTTGGAGTGGGCTCTAGAATTGCAATGCTTCCCATAATGATTTCCATTTACCTGGTTTTAGAGGGAGATCCTGAGTTCACTGAAACATCTTCCCTGTCTGATCTGACTCTTCCTGTTTTGTATCTCATTCATGGGGCTGCTATCTCTCAACAGTATTTCCTCTTGTTTCCATACTTCTTCTTTCTCCCCCAAGGTTAGCAATATCTGTTTAGTTCTCTTCACCATTAATTTTTCAGTCATTCAACAAATATTTATTCAGCAATATTGTATGTTGAACACAAAACTAAGGTCTGAAAATTGAGAAAAGAGTAAGATACTTTGCTCCTGCTCAAAGAGTCTAAATAGACCAAGATATATGAAAATAAAAGCAGCACTCTAAGGTGATGCTGCAGCCCTGGTGAAGTGTAATGCCATGTGAAAAAGGATCAGCTATTCCATTTATGCTACAATGCCTCCTGGGATTGTTTTTAGGGATTATGTTCAACCATAGATCACTTGGTGTAATACAGTTTAATAATATTATCTCTTCCTATACTAGGACATAGTAAGTCTCATCATTTACTTAGGTCCTCTCTAATTCTCTTCAGCAGTGTTTTGAAGTTTTCAGTGTATAGTCCATCTCTTCTCAAGTTCAACTTATTGTTATGTGTTGTATACTTTAAGATGCTGTGGTGAATGAATATTTTAAACCTCCACTTAGGAATGCTCTTTCCTGGAGTATAAAATACAAATGATATTTGCATGCTAATATTATAGCTTGCATTTGGCTGGATTTCTTTATAAGCTTTAAAAATTTTATTGTGGATGCCTGTGTATTCTCTAGATAAAGTACTATGTCATCTTAAACACAGATAGTTTTACTTCTTCCTTTACAAATTTTTTTATATTGTTCTATTGTCAATACTGAATAGCAATAGCAAAAATGGGCATTATTTGTTGTTCCAGACTTGAATGGGAAGATCTCTCTTTTAGCATTGGCTATAAGATTAGCTCTCTCTCTCTCTCTCTCTCTCTCTCTCTCTTCCTCTCTCTCTCTCTCTCTATCTATCTATCTATCTATCTATCTATATATATATATACTATTTATCATGCAGAGAAAGCTACATTCCATTCTTATTTTTCTGAATGTTTTTATTGTGAAAGAGTGGCAGATTCTGAAAATGTATTTCCCATGACAAATGAGATTATCATGTGAGTTTTCCAGTTATTCTGAGCGCATGTATATTACAGTGATAGATTTTCTTATGTTAAACACCCTTGCATTTGTGAGATACATCCAATTTTTCACAGTGGAGAATACTTTTACTAATCTCTTGTATTAAATTTGATAGTATTTTATTGAAGATTTTGCATCTATATTCTCACCAGAAATTGTTTTTTTCTTTATTGTTATGTCTTTATATAGATTTGGTATCACAATTATGTTACCATAATAGAATGAATTAGGAAGAGTTCACCCTTATTCAATTTGGAATAATATGGCAAAAATTGGAGTTAATTCTTCTTTGAATGTTTGACCAAATTCACCATTCATGTTGTCTTGTCCTGGACTTATCTTTCTTGGAGTTTTCTAAGTACTGATTAAATCTTTTTATTAATATACCCACATTGAAATCTTCTATTTCTTCTTAATTCAGTTTAGGTAAGTTGTGTGTTTCTAGGAATTTGTTCATTATTTCTGGATTATTTAGATTGTTGTCAAACAATTGTTAATATTCACTTATAATACATTTAATTTCTACAATACATATTAATGTCCCTGTGATAGGTTGACATGTCAACTTGTCCAGGTTATGATGCCCACTCTGGTCATCTGAACATGGCCAGCTGAAGTGCTTGCTGTGGGTTAAGGGAAAATGGAATGAGTAGGGAAGAAGGTAGTGATAAATATGAACTACAACCATGTGAACAGCTACAGAAATAAGGAATTTGATGGCATGAATATTTCCGCCTTGTTTTGTTATGGGTATTTTTATATTTTTCTATAAATCAGTTATCCTTGTTTCCTCTCTATCTTATCCCCTTATCATATGATGTAATTTGTATTGTTCATTTCATTTTGTTTTAGTTATAGGATATCAAGATTAACAGTGAATGTTATCCAAGGACTTGAATCCTATTCTGGAGAGATTTAGTGCATTTCTGGTTGTATGTGGGACAGCTGAGTATGGTTAGGAAAAACACATGTCTGTTATTGTGCTCTACTTAGAAATTAAGTATGTTTTAAGGTGATGTGAATAGCTGCCAATTTGACAAGGATTGGACTGTGATGGTTAGGTTAATGTATCAACTATCATGTAGGCTAGGTGATGGTGCCCAGGTGTCTGGTCACAGAAACACTGGCCTAACCATTACTGCAAGGAGATTCATGGCTGGTTAATAAATCAGAAGGCTGGTTTAGTAAATAATCTGTTAATTGGCTGTATCTGTGACTGATTACATCAATGAAGGGCATGTCTTCTGCAATGAGAGAATTCAATCAGCTGGATTTAATACAATCAGTTGAAGACTTTTAAGGGAGAAGAAAGAGAATCTTCACTTCTCTTGCTAGCCAGCACCTCCTAGGGAGTTGATTGAACACCTTCACCAGAGGTGACATTTCATGGTCTGCCCTATGGAATTGGGACTTGTACATCCTGCACTACAGAATTTGGAATCATGCATTCTGCCCTATGGAATTGGGGCTTATGCATCCCCACAGTTTTGTGAGACACTTTTATAAAGTCTCATATTTGCAGTTATCGTCTGTTGGTTCTGTTTCTCTAGAGAGCCCTAACTAATAGAGTCCCAAATTTCATTTTGGATTTTAGTAATTTGCATTCACTCTTTCTTTTTTTTCTTTTTAAATCTAATGAAATGTTTGCCATGTTATTGATGTTTTCCAAAGAACCAACATTTAGTACCATTGCTTCTCTCAATAGTTTTTTCTAACCTTTATTTCATTTATCCCCACCACTCTATATTTATTATCTTCCTTCTACTAGTTTAGAATCAATATGTCTTTCTTTTTATAGTTCCATCAGTTGTGAATTTTGCTTATTATTATTTAATCTTTGTTCTTTTCAAATATAAGTATCTAAAGCTATAAATATGCCACTGAGGATGTGAGAGTATCTATTTAAAAATTAGTGTTGGGGTGGGGCAAGATGACAGAGTGATGAGGTGTGTGTTTTAGTTACTCCTCCAGGGCAGTTGGTAGAAAGCCAGGAACCATGTGGACCAGATATGGCAGAGGAACTTGAGCTTGGACATGGTTCAGACAACACTCACAGATGTGCAAAGCAGCTGAGATCAGTGAAATCTGTGATCTCTTGTGGCCAGGGGCCTGCACTCCTCCCTGCCAAGCACAGTCCCAAGGGTTGAGGGGCCATCAGTGTTGGGAACCAGGAGGGAGAACTGTAGTTGCAGATCTGATAAAAAGCTCAGGCTCCTGAAAAAAAAAAAAAGCTCTAATGATAGATAGACTGAGACCAGACACCAGAGAATCTGGGAGAAATCAGCCTGGCAGAGAGGAGATAGGGATAGGAAAAACAGCAGAAAAACAAAAACAAAAACATATTTTTTGGAGTTTCAGTGAACATAATACTGAGAAGGTCAGGGGTCAAACAGAATCAGGCACCTTTGCAAATCTAGAGCGGGAAGGCTGTCTGAAAAGCTGGTTTCTCTGCTTTCTTGATTGTTCCTTACTTGCCCTCAACTCTTTGTCTTTTAGCATTTCAATAGCCCATTAGAATGATAAGGACTGTAAATAGTCCATACTGGAGCCTCCTTTTCCTTTTTTTCTTTTTTCTTTAACTTTTCCTCTTTTTTTAAAAAAATAATTATTCTAAGAAACCCATTGCACAAAGCCTCAAAGACTTGCAATTTGGGCCCAGGCAAGAGCAGAGCTAAGATAGCTCTGAGAGATAAAGCAATAAGTCTAGTGGCAGAGAAAATTTGCTAAACACAATAACTTCCCATGAAAAGGGGGATGTTGCCCAGCTCCAGTGGCAGCCCTCCTTTTCGGAACTCAGACCCCAGGAGCTGGAATTTAGAAACCAGCTTCAGTGAGCCACACCCCCAACAGGGTCAGGGCCACCAGGAGACTAAAGGCTCCACACCTCCTTACAATAGTAGAGAGAGGGCAGGCTGGCAAGTGTGACATGCAGGACAGCATAAGAGAAGCACAGAATCTGAAGACCTCACAGGATGGTCTCATTCTTAATGAAACCCCATACCCTCCTCCTGAGACCTGGCCCTCTGTGGACTGGGAAAATGAGAGTGAGGTTGACCATATCTTAGGAGACCATCACACAAAAAGGCTACATAGAGGCAGGGCAAGAAAGAGAAAAACGAGTGCTGAAAAACCTGATCAATGAAACAGAATCTAAGTTAAAGATCTAGAATAAGCTGAACTGAACATCAAAGGTTAGAGAACAAAGCCAAACAACAAGAAAACCCTATGTAAAAGAGTGAAAACAAGTTCCAGAATAAACTAATCAAAAAAGTCAGATGCCTAGACAGCTTAAGATAATGAGCCATACTGGAAAACATGAAGATATGGACCAGCCAAAGGAACAAGCTAATAGTTCAAACAAAATACAGGAATTGAAGCAATTATTGCTAAATTAATTCAATGAACTGAAGGAAGAACTAATTGGAGCTGTTCAGACAAAGCTAAATCAATTCAAAATGAAGTCAATGAACTGAGGGAAGACATAGCAAAAGAGATGAAGATATAAGGACACTGGATGACCGTAAGGAAGAATTCATAAACTTGAAAAAACAAATGGCAGAACTGATGGGAATGAAGGCAGAGATAATAGAGGAGATGAAAAAGACAATGGAGAGATACAGCAGTAGACTCGAACACACAGGAGAAAGGATCAGTGAATTGGAAGACCATATATATGAAATCACAAACACAAAAAAAAAACAGATGAAAAGAATAGAAAAATATGAGCAGGGATTTAGGGAGCTGAACAACAATATGAAACACACAAATATATGTGTTATGGGGGGTCCCAGAGGGAGAAGAGAGGGGGAAAGGGGGAGAAAGAATAATAGAAGAAATGATCACTGAAAATTTCTCAACTCTTATGAAGGACAGAAAATTAGACATTCAAAAAATACCTCACACCCCAAAGAGAATAGACCCCAATAGAACTACTCCAAGACACTTACTGATCAGATGGTCCAATGTCTAAGACAGAATTCTGAAAGCAGCAAGAGAAAAGCAATCCAACACATACAAGGGAAGATTGATAAGATTATGTACAGATTTCTCCACAGAAACCATGGAGGCAAGAAGACAATGGTATGATATATTTAAGATATTGAAAAAGAAGAACTGAATTCTATATCTGGCAAAACAGTCCTTCAAAAATGAGGGAGAGATTAAAATATTTTCAGAAAAAAAGATACTGAGAGTGTTTTTGACTAAGAGACTGGTGCTACAAAAAATATTAAAGGGAGTGCTACAGGCTGACAGGAAAAGGCAGGAGAAAGAGTTTTGGAGAAGAGTGTTAAAATGAAGATTATGAGGAAAGGTAAAAGAGAGAGAGGAAAAAGTAAGACATGACATATAAAATCCAGAAGACAAAATGATAGAATAAAGTACTGCCCTTACAGTAATAACACTAAATGTTAATGGATAAAACACCCCAATAAAAAGACACAGACTGGCAGAATGGATTAAAAAACAAGACCCACCTGTATGCTATCTACAAGAAACTCACTTTAGACACACGGACAATAAAAGGGTGAAAGTGAAAGGTTGGAAAAAGATATTTCATGCAAACAGCAACCAGAAAAAAGCAGGAGTAGCTATACTAATATCAGACAAAATAGACTTTAAAAATAAAACAATTAAAAGAGACAGAAATACATTATATATTAGTAAAAGGGTGAATTCATCAAGAAAACATAGCAATAATAAATATTTATGCACCAAGCCAGAGTGCCCCAAAATTCATGAGGCAAACACTGAGAACACTGAATGGAGTAGATAACTCCACAATAATATTTGGAGGCTTCAAAACACCACTGTCATCAATGGATAGAACATCTAGACAGGCGATCAACAAGGAAATGGAGATGTTGAATTGTATGATAAATGAACTAGAAATGACAGATGTTTGTAGAACACTACACCCCACAACAGCAGGATACACATTCTTCTCATGTGCTCATGGAACATTTTCTAGCATAGACCACATGCTGGGTCACAAAGCAAGCCTCAACAAATGTAAAAATATTGATATTTTAAACAACACTATCTCAGATGATGACAGAAGGAAGTTGGAAATAACAGGGAGAAGATTCAAAAATTCAAACATACATGGAGAGTAAAAAACACACTTTTAGAAAATCAGTGGGTAGAGGAGGAAATTACTAGGGAAAATAGTAAATACCTTGAGGCAAATGACAATCAAAACACAACATATCAAAATTTATGGGGTACAGCAAAGGCAGTGATCAGAGGGAAATTTATTGCCTTAAATGCCTATATGAAAAGAGAAGAGAGCAAAAATTGAGGAATTAACAGTTCACCTGGAGGAATTAGAGAAGGAACAGCATACTAACCCCAAAGCAAACAGAAGGTAAGAAATAACAATTAGAGCATAAATAAATGAAACTGAGAACAGGAAAGCAATAGAGAAAATCAACAAAACCAGAACCTGGTTCTTCAAGAAAATCAACAAAATTGACGGACCCCTAGCTAGGCTAACAAAAAAAAAAAAAAAAAAAAAAAAAAGACATGAATGAAAATAAATGGAATCAGAAATGGGAAAGTAAACATAACTACTGACCCTGCAGAAATAAAGGAGATAATGAGAAGATACTATGAGAAAATATATGCTAATAAACTGGACAACTTACACAAAACAGACAACCAAATTTGGAAGGGCAAGGTGCCCTGAATAGCCAAAAATATCCTCAGAAAGAGGTATGAAGGGGGATCTCACAGTACTTGACTTTGAAGGATATTACAGAGCTACAGTGCTCAGAACAGCATGGTACTAACATAAGGACAGAGATACTCACCAGTGGAATGAAATTGAGTGTTCAGAAATAAACTCTCATAATTATGGACAAATGATCTTTTATAAGGCAGTCAAGCCAAAGTAACTGGGACAGAGCAGCCTTTTCAACAAATGGTGTTTGGAGAACTGGATATCCATTTCCAAAAGAAGTAAGAGGACTTCTATCTTACACCTTGTGCTAGTTTGGATGTATTAGGTCCCCCAAAATGCCATTATATTTGATGCAGTCTTGTGTGGGTGGGAAACACTTTGGTGTTGATTGGGTTGGAGACATTTGACTGGATGTTTCTGTGGAGATGTGGTCACTCAACTGTGGATAAGAACTTTCACTGAATAATTTCCATGGAGGTGTGAACCTGCCAATAGAGCATGGGCTTTTATGAGTTTACTGGAGCACTACATAAGCTCATACTGAAGGAGTGAGCTTGCTACAGCCAAGTGGGACACTTTGAAGAATTCACAATAGTGGAGAGAGCAGCTACAGATGAGAGGCAGTCTGAAGATGGTCATTGAAAGCAGACTCTTTCTCTGGAGAACCTAAGAGAGGACAAACACCCCAAGAGCAGCTAAGAGTGACATTTTTGAAGAACAGCAGCCTAAAGAGGAATATCCTGGGAGAAAGCCATTTTGAAACCCAAACTTTGGAGCAGACATCAGCCACATGCTTCCCAGCTAACAGAGGTTTTCCAGACACCATTGGCCATCCTCCTGTGAAGGTACCCAATTGTTGATGACTTACCTTGAACACTTTATGGCCTTAAGACTGTAAGTGTATAACCAAATAAACTCCCTTTTTAAAGACTATCTATTTCTGGTATTTTGCATCCTGGCAGCGTTAACAAAGTAGAACACACCTTACACAAAAATTAACTCCAAGTGGATCAAAGACCTAAACATAAGTGCTAAGATCATAAGACTCTTAGAAGAAAATGTAGGGCAATATCTTAAAGACCTTGTGATAGGAGGAGTTTCCTATACCTTACATCCAAAGCACGAGCAACCAAAGAAGAAATAGACAAAAGGGATCTCCTCAAAATCAAACACTTTTGTACATCAAAGCACTTTGTTAGAAAAGTAAAAAGGCAGCCTACACAATGGAAAACAATATCTGGAAACCATGTAACAGATAAAGGTTTAATAACCCAAATAGATGAAGCAATCTTACAACTCAACAACAGAAAGACAAACAACCCAATTAAAAATGGGCAAAAGACATAGACAGACACTTTTCTGAAGATGAAATACGAATGACTCCAAAACATGAGAAAAATTACAAATGACTCAAAAACATTTCCCTGGCTATTAGGGAAATGCAAATCAAAACCATGATGAGACATCATCTCACACCTACCAGAATGGCCATTATCCAAAAAACAGAAAATTACAAGTGCTGGAGAGGATGTGGAGAAAGAGGCACACATTCATTGCTGGTGGGAATGTAGAATGGTGAAATCACTCTGGAAGACATTGTGGAAATTCCTCAGAAATCTAAACATAGATTTGCTGTATGACCCAGCTACTCCATTGCTAGGTATATACTCATAGGAACTGAAAGATAAGGCACAAATGGACATTTTAAAACTGATGTTTATTTCAGCATTATTCATGATTGCCAAGAGATGGAAATAGCCAACGGACAAGTGAATAAACAAACTGTGGTATATAGACATGATGGAATATTACGCAGCTCTAAGACAGAACAAAGACATGGAACATATAATAAGGTGGATGAACCTTGAGGACATTATGTTGAGTGAAGTTACTTAGAAACAAAAGGACAAATAATGTATGGTCTCACTAATATGAACTAATATTAATGAGCAAACTCTGAGAGTTAAAAGCTGATAACACAGGCTACCAGGAGATAGAAAGTGTAAAAAGATTGGGAATTTGATGCTGAAGGACTACAGAATGGTCAGTAGGATTGATTGCATAGATCTAGAAATAGATAGCATAATACTGTGTGAAGGTAGCACAATATTGTAACTACACTGAACAGAGATATCTGTGAGTAAAGCTGAAAGAGGTGGGATAGGGGAATGTATGACCTCAGAGGTAAAGACAGATGATAAAGACTGGGATTGTATAACTTGGCAAAAACTGGAGAGGCCGATGACAGTTGCTAAATGTGCATATATAAAAATGTTTTTACATGTTGGAGAATAAATGAAGGTCAAACATGCAGAGTGTTGAAAAAGGGATGGTATTTGGGAAAAAAGCATAATCAAAGCAAACTGGAATCTATGGCCTACAGTAACATTGTAATATGCTTACATTAAATGTAACAAAGGCAATATTCCAAAGTTAAATGTGCATGAGAGGGGGATATAAGGGAGGGATTTGGGATTCTTGGTAGTGGTGGTGTTTTCTGTCCTTACTATTTTATTGTATTGTATGATATTTTATTTTTCTTTTTATTATCTTTTTTTATTATTCACCAAAAAAAACCCCTACTTTTTCATGGCAGTCAATATGTTCAAGTGCTGAGTTTGGTGACATAAGTCCAACTATATGATGATACCATGAACAACTGAGTGTGCACTGTGGATAATTTTATGGTATGTGAATATATTACTATAAAATTGTAGGAAAACTATAAATATGGGTAAAAGTGCTGGAGAAAACATAAAGAGGGTGATGTACCCATTTACTGTTGATGAGGAGGCAGAATGGGTTGGCCTTTCTGGAGTTCAGTGTGGTGGTTCCACAGGAAGCTATGTATGTGGTGGCCATGGATCCCTGCAACCTCATTATGGGGTGTGTACTTGGAAGAACTGAGAGCAGGGTCATGGATGGACAGTTGCACACTGGTGTTTATGGAGGCAGTGTTCAGGATTTGCAATGGATGGAGGTGGTCTAAGGGTACACTGACTGAGGAAGAGAATGGTGGACTGTTGTATATGCATACAATGGAATATTGAGCAACTGTGAGAAGGAATGAAGCTGTGAGACATGCAATGAGGTGAATGGATCCTATAGACAGCATTTTGAGTGAAGTACTCCAGAAACCAAGGCAAGCACTATAATGCCTCACCAGTATGGATTAACTAGAATGGGTAAACTCAGAAGTGAATCCTAGAGCACAGCCTGAGAGGGGAATGCTTATAGTTGTGCCTAAGAGTCTCCCCATGAGTGCGTCTTTGTTGCTCTCATGTGGCCCTCTCTCTCTCTAGCTAAGCCACTTTGGCAGATTACCTTGCTTTCCTACCCACTATGTGGGACCTGACTCCCAGGGGTGTAAATCTCCCTGGCAACATTGGATATGACTCCTGTGGATGTATCTGGAACCATCACCGTAGTATTGAGAACATCTTGACCAAAGGGGGTATGTGAAATTAAATGAAATAAAGCTTCAGTGGCTGAGAGATTTCAAATGGAGTCTAGAGGTCACTCTTGTGGACACTCATGCACTATTATAGATAATATTTTTAGATTTTAATGTATCAGAATAGCTAGATGTAAATACCTGAAATTATAAAACTCCAATGCAGTAGCCTTGACTCTTGAAGATGATTGTATAACAGTGAGCATACAAGGGGTGACAATGTGATTGTGTAAACCTTATGGATAACAATCCCTTTATCTAGTATATGGATGGATGAGTAGATGAATGGGGACAATGACTGAATGAAAAATAGGGTGGGAGGGGGCATGATTAGGGTGTTCTTTTTTACTTTTATTCTTATTCTTATTTTGATCCTTTCTGGTGTAAGGAAAAAGATCAAAAATAGATTGGGGTGATGAAAGCATAACTGTATGATGGTACTGTGAAGCATTGATTGTACACCATAGATGATTGCATGGTATGTGAATATATCTCAATAAAATTGATTTGTTTAAAAATATAACAAAAAATTAGTGTAGCCTATTGAGAATACTATAATACTGGCTTTTATAAACACCTTTTACTTATATTCACCTACACACTGATTTTTCAGATGGCTACTGTATAGGATTCTTTTATTTCAACCTGAAAAATTCATTGTAGCCATTTTTTGCAGAGCAGTTCTAGTGCTGATTAACTTCCTCAGCTATTGTTTTTATCTGGAAATACCTTAAACTCACCACGTGACACTAGGCACAGGAAAATCATGTCTCTAGGTACTCATTTTTCCTAGTGTCTTATTTATCATTGATCTTTAGAATGGTAAAGATACAGGATTATTTATCAGAACCTCCATTTTGTAAAGATCTGAGTTTCATATCCATCTTCACTAATATAGAATATAAAGTTTGTGCATATTGTATCTTACCTTCAAAACTATAGCCAATTATCAATATTAAGGTTCTTGAACTTGATTACTGTACTTATATTCATTACATAAGTGAATGGCCCTGTTCTTCTGAGAGGTACATTAAAGTTGTTTGTGTTCAAGGAGCAAATATATACAGCCTATTCTTAAAAGTTTTTAAAAATTTTAGAAAAATAAATAGGTAGAATGTATAGCAAATGTGGCAAAATTGTACAATTTGCTTTTCTGGATATCTTCAGGAAAATACTGGATTTGTCTGATTAGGTTTGTAAGATTTTTGTAATTGCTCCTTGTGAAAGTTACAAAAGAAAACTTTGAAAAAAATAAACTACAGCTGCTTTTTAACGCCCCTACCTAACAGAATTCCCTATTATATTTTATTATGAGGCTCAAACATTCTCTAATTTTCAGACTAGATTAGTGATATATTTGAAGGCCACTTTTTAATTGACTTTCCAAGATTTTATATGTCAGAGCAAATGTGGTGCACCTTCCATAAAGGCCATGCTTCAAGGTTATCAACTTATCAACAAGCAGGTAAGTTATCCTCCAAGGATATGTTTCCCCCTGGTACTCAGTCTTAGTTTCTGCTGTTGGACATTGGTGGTGTGAGCAGTGGCTAAAACCCATACCTCATAGGTGAATGTAAGTCCATGTTTCTCAGCCCATGCATCAATTCTATTCTTGTCATTAAGGCTACTCTGTTCAAGAGTGCATTGGGCAAGGACAGGTGTACCTGAAATAAAGGCTGACTGTCATCCAAAGAATAACTCAAATGTCAATTGATTACTATAATTTTCTCTGATGAAGGGGCTCTTTGGTGAGCATTCACATAAGATGAAAATATCTTTATGTTTTCCACTCATTCTGAGATGTACAAAAATTCATTGCATTAAAGCAGAATTTTCCTGGAATTTGGCTTACAGCTCTGTGCCAGTTTGAATGTATTATGTCCCCCAAACGCCATTGTCTTTGATGTAATCTTGTATGGACAGACATTATCAGGGTTAATTAGATTGTAATTTTTTGAGTGTTTCTTTGAAATGTGCCCCACCCAACTGTGGGTGATGACTCTGATTGGATATTTCCATGGAGGCATGGCCGCACCCATTTAGGGTGGGCCTTGATCAGTGGAGCCATATAAATGAGCTGGCAAGCAGAAGGAACTCAGTGCAGCTGCGAGTGATGTTTTGAAGAGGAGCTACAGCCAAGAGGGACACTTTGAAGAAAGCACAGGAGCTGCAGATGAGAGACAGTTTGGAGATGGCTGTTGAAAGCAAACTCTTGGTCCAGAGAAGCTGAGAGAGGACAAACACCCCTAGTGCAACTAAGAATGACATTTTTGAGGAACTGCAGCCTAGAGAGGAACATCCTGGGAGAAAGCCATTTTGAAACCAGAACTTTGGGGCAGACGCCAGCCACATGCCTTCCCAGCTAACAGAGGTTTTCTGGACACCACTGGCCATCCTCTAGTGAAGGTACCTGATTGCTGATGTGTTACCTTGGACACTTTATGGCCTTAATACTGCAACTCATAACCAAATAAACCCCCTTTTATAAAAGCCAATCCATCTCTGGTGTTTTGCATTCCAGCAGCATTAGCAAACTAGAATAAGCTGTTTACATGTATATCTCTTTACCTCTATATCTATTTTGAAAGACCAACAGAAACACTTGGTTTTGCAGGACATAGCAACTAAGGAGGACAATTTTGTGTAACACATGTGTCTCAGATTGTGGGAAACCCATTTCACAGTAATTCAGAAGCTTACCAACTTTGCTAAATTCTTACCAGTCCAGTGTCTGGGGCATGCTGTGGTGTCTCTTTCATTCTGAAGGACCATTTGCTTCATTTGGCTTCTTTTCACCCTAACAGAAGTCAATTTGCCATTGGTCTTCCTTGTATATTTGAAGGCAAGTTATATCTCATTTGCATGTACTTATCTACATATCATATCGAATAGTATGTGAAGTGTCTGTGACAGATGGGGATGCTCTATTGGGCATTCAGTAGGCCCATATAGGAAAATCACAAAGCAGACCTTCAGGACATTGGAACAATGTTATGTCAAAATTTGAGGATAGCTATTCTTCATGACAGAAAGCAGTTTGGTTTGTTACTGGATCCTAGTAGTAAAAAACTGCTTAACTTTGGGCCATCAACATTCCATGCAATCTGACCTGCCCGTTGTTTACCTACAAAAATGTAAATATGTGCATACATAAAAATGCTCCAATTAAAGCAGTGCACAAATGATCAGGTTGGAGCTGCTACTGAAGTGCAAGTGAGCTGGATGAGCAAATATATCAGACTCCATTGCTGGTAAGCCTCTAAATCCATAACAACTACCTAATGGGAAGTTCCATCAGGTCACATGACTAGGGAAGAATAACTCCTGGGTTGCAAAGATTCCTGAATATTTCTCATTCTAAAGATCAATGATAAATAGCACATTAGTCAAAACTGAGCTTCTGTATACATGCTTGTCTTGGGCCTAGTGTTACATGGTGATATTCTGGGACTATCAAAAACATGAGATGCATAAATATATCCTAACTCAGTAGTCATCCTGAAGAACAGTGAAAAAGAGAATTCTCCTACGGAGGTGTATCAGTTTGAAAAGGCCATGTTCTTTGAAGCAATCTTGTGTGGGCAGACAAACGTATTAGTGTTGATTAGATTGTAATTCTTTGAGTGTTCCCAGGGAGATGTGATACACCCAAATGTGACTGGATAATTTCCATGGAGGTGTGGCCCCACCCATTCAGCATGGGTCTTGATTATATAGTTTATAATCTATATATATATATATATGTATAGTTTACCAGAGCACTATATAAGCTCAGACAGAAGGAGAAAGCTTGCTACAACCAAGAGGGACACTTTGAAGAACACACAGGAGATGAGAGAGGAGCTGCAGATGAGAGACAGTTTGAAGATGCCCATTGAAATCAGACTCTTGCTCCAGAGAAGCCAAGAGAGAACAAATGCCCCAAGAGCAAACGAGGGTGACATTTTAAAGAGGAGATTTGGCCTATAGAGGAACATGATGGGAGAATGCCATTTTGAAACCAGAACTTGGAGCAGATGCCAGCCACATGCCTTGCCAGCTGACAGAGGTTTTCTGGATGTCATTGGCCATCCTTGAGTCAAGGTACCTGATGTTTGATGTGTTACCTTGGGCACCTTATGACTTTAAGACTGTAACTTTGTAATGAAATAAATCCTCTTCATAAAAGCCAATCAATTTCTAGTGTTTTGCATTCTGGCAGCATCAGCAAACTAGAACAGATTTTGGTACCAGGAGTCGGGTGCTGTGCTGCTGTGTTTGCAAATACCAAACATGCTGGAATGACTTTTAAAATGGATAATGGGAAGATTCTGGAAGAATTATGAGTAGCTTGATAAAAAAGGCCTAGACTGCTTTGTAGAAACTGTTAGTAGAAATATGGACTCTAAAGATACTTCCAACAAGACCTTGAACAGAAATTGTGAATGTGTTCTTGCAAACTGGAAGAACAATGATCCTTGTTTTAAAGTAGTTGAGAATTTGGCAAAATTGACTCTGGGTGTTTGATGGAAGGAAGAAGTTGAGAGTGCCGAGCTGGGATACTTGGCTGATGAGATTTAGAAACTAAAATACATGGATATAGCATGGCTTCTCCTTGCAGCTTATAGTTAAATGAGAGCAGAGAGAGATAAACTTAGAACTGAACTCTTGGGTTCAAAGAAACCAGAAACTGATGGTTTGGAGAATTCCAGGCTTCCAGAAGTTACAGTCCCACATGAGGATTTAACCAAGCATGGAAACCAACTGCCATTTCAGTAAAAGCCAAGATTGGAGATGGAGTTAACCAGAAAGGATTTGTGGAAAGTCCTATTATCTGAGAGCTTTGACCCCTGCGTGCTTCAATCAAAGCCAACAGATTTTTCGTGAGATCTTTATAGATGGAGCCACTACCTGTCTGGACTGGAGGAGACAGATAAGGAACAAATTGAGGGAAAGATTTCTTCAAAGACAGAGCCATGGAGGTTAAGGTCTGGAGTCAAGAGGTGTCAGGCTGGGAGCGTGGAGTAGCCCACATGCATGGAAAGGGTGTTTTCCCTGGAGATCAAGGGTGGGCCTTCCACACTGATGTTCAGGAATAGTGTTCTTACCCTGTCCCCAGAGAGGGTGGAGCACATTCCCAGGGGATTGAGGAGAGCCTGGCTGCCACCTCACTGTTCAGAGAGTGGAGAGCCTTTGCCCTGGAGAGGCAAAGTCTTGGTGGCACATGGATATTTGAGGATGGTGAGGCCAATAAGGTGGTCTCCCCAATGTATGGATGTGTTGGAGCACTTACACCAGCATTTAGAGAGAAAAGGGCTGATACATAGTCCCCTGAAAAGTGTGGGAAATCTATTCTCTCAAGTTCTAAGGATGCAACATCATTCTGTAAATGACTCTCGGACTTGGAAATCTAATGGAGTTTGCCCTGTGGGTTTCAGGAATTCTTTTGGTCCCTTAAACCCTGTTTTCCTTTCAGCTTCTCTTTATGGCAATGGGAATGTTTACCCTATGAATGTCCCTCCTTTGCATATTGGAAGCAGATAACTTGTTGTAAGTTTCACAGGTCCACAGCTGGAGGAGAGATTTGCCTTAGGACAGACCAAACCTTTAACTGATGTTGATGGGATCTTGTACTTAATTACTGTTACTGAAATTATTTAACTTTCTGTGATATATTGATGGGATGAAAGTGTTTTTTATATTGAAAGATCATGTTTTTCTGGGATCCAGGGGTGGAAAGTACTTGTTTGTATATATTGTGCCCCTCAGAAAAGGCCATGTTCCTTGATGCAATCTTCTGTGGGCAGACATATGTATTAGCATTGATTGGATTGTAAATCTCTGATTGCTTCCATGGAGATGTGACCCACCCAACTGTAGGTGATAACCCTGATGAGGTAATTTCCATGGAAGCATGGCCCCACCCATTCAGCATGGGCCTTGATTAGTTTACTAGAGCACTCTGTATGCTCAGACAGAAGGAAAGAGGTTGCTAGAGCAAAAACGGAGACTTTGAAGCAGGCACAGAACCTGAAAGAGCAGCTGCAGATGAGAGAGAGTTTGAAGATGGTCACTGAAAGCAGACTCTTGCTCAAGAGAACCTAAGAGAAGACAAATGCCCCAAGAGCAACTGAGTGACTGTTTGAAGACAAGCTTCAGCCTAGAGAGGAATGTGCTGGGAGAAAGCCATTTTGAAACCAGAACTCGGAGCAGACACCAGCCACATGCCTTCCCAGGTAAAAGAGTTTTTCTGGACGCCATTGGCCATCCTTGAGTGACGGTACCTGCTTGTTGATGCATTACCTGGGACACTTTATGGCCTTAAAACTACAACTTTGTAATGAAATAAACCACCTTTATAAAATCCAATCCATTTCTGGTGTTTTGCATTCTGGCAGCATTAGCAAACTAGAACAGGAGGTAAAAATTTGAGAAATACACTTGGTTGTTTTTCTTGCCTGCAAGGAGTGGTGGAGAGATGTTATTGATTAAAGCTAATTCATAGGTAGAATTATTTTTTGGCAGATTTGTCAGAGATATGGAATGAAGAATGTGAATGGCAACAAAATGTGAAGATATTTGGGTACTTTTCAAATACTGTCCAAGGAGAAACTTGAGTAGCAGGAGGTCATGGTAGTCATAGGACAAGTTGAACAATTCTGTGCATAGCATCTGGTTATTGTATGCAGTTACCTATATACTATCCCAATGGACTCCAGGTCAGTGTTGTCAGTGGCAGGTATGGAGGTTATGCAGGGCATATTTCAAATTCATTCATGATCTGACCACTCAGTAAGGAGTTGATTTGGCCACTATATTAATAAAAATAGGGATCTGGTTGGGTAGAATTGTTCAAATGCCAGCTGCAGTTATGGCAGTCTGTCAATACTGAAGAACATGAGATTCAATATTAGTGAAGCTTATCTCAAATGTAGACAGAGCTCACATATCTCATAAGTGGTAACTCTGGTAAGAGTGTCCTGTATATAAGTGTCATCCTTAGAATGATAGAGGCATTCTGAAAGTTAAATATGTATAAACACACTAATCAAAAAACGGGTATTGAGAAACATACCTGCCCTGATCCTCGTGCTAGATGGTAGGGAAAGCTCTCTGAGTGACAAGCCAGCATGCAGCCTAAAGTCACAGCACCTGTGTTGTGTTAGAAACTCTAAGAGGAAAGCTAACTTAAATGGTCCTAACTTGGTGGTAGCAAAATAAGGTGTAAACCCTCCCTCTTCACCCAATGCCTCTCTATTAGTCAGGGTTCTCTAGGGATATAGAATCAATAGGTGATATTTTAAATATGACATTTATAAAAATATTTCATATGACTATGGAGACGCATGAGTACAAATTCTGTAAGGCAGGATGCAGGGGTCCATATTCTGTAGTGCAGGCGGCAACCTAAGTTGCCAAATCAAATAAAGTCTTCAATGAACTCCCCAAGAGAGGCTGGCTGGCTGAAGCAGAAGTGAAGGTTCTCTTCTCCCTTAAAAGTCCTCAACTGATTGGATTCTCTCATTGTGGAAGGCAATCCTTTACTTTATCTTAGATGTAATCAGCCACAGATACAATCAATTGAATGATGATTTAATAAACCAGCCTTCTGGTTTATAACCAACAATGAAATGTCTTTGCAGTAACTGTTAGGCCAGTGCTTGATTGGCCAGAGAGCTGGGTACCATCACCTGGCCATGTTGACACATGAATCTAACCATCACATCCTCCAAATATTCTCATAAATATTGGCCTAACAATTTAAACTGTCCACAATAAAAATTATGACAACAGACACTAAGAAAACAAGGTACCATGACTAAGAACCAGAAGAAAAGAGAAAGTGGAAAGAATTATTTAACTCATTCATATATTGAAATTATTCAGACACAGATCATGGAACAACTCTTTTTAATGGATTTGAGAAAATTAAAAAAGAATCTTGGAAGCATATACAATGGCATAACCATACTTCAAAAATGAATCAAATATAACCTTTAAAGGTTGAAATATACAGAGATGAAAATTAAAAATTTCCATGATGTGCAACTGAGAGAAAATTGATGGCAGTGGAAACCAAAGCCCCTTCCAGAAACAGAAGTCAGACAATAAAGTAGGTTTATATTTGTATACTTTCCCTCTATCTTTTCTTTCTTTCTGTCCCTACAATAAGTACAACTAAAGCATTCACTGCCATGATATCTCTTTCCCACAACACAACAGAACATCTCTGGCTGATTCAAGTGACTTTTTTTCCTTGGCTCTGTTTGTTGCTGTAGATAATAGATAAACACAAAATATCTGCATTCTGAAAACTCAAGGAAATGAAACAGGTATGTAATTTCAGTTTGGATGATGTATCTCAGAACTACATATTTGCTTCCAATTATTCTGAGGGTGACTGGTAAGTGAAGGGAAAATAAGAATGTTGATCATCATGGAGTACAAGGAGATGATTTCCCAGACCTTCTTCTTCAGTGCTGTCACTCTATCATTTCTTCTCCTGGAAATTCATCTATTCACAGGGGTGGAATGAATCTTTGTTCATATGTCCCTGTTCTAGTTTGCTAATGTTGCCAGAATGCAAAACACCAGAAATAGATTGGCTTTTATAAATGGGGATTTATTTGGTTACACAGTTACAGTCTTAAGGCCATAAAATGTCCAAGTAATGCATCAACAGTTGGGTACCTTTACTGGGGGATGGCCAATGGTGTCTGGAAAATCTCTTTTAGCTGGAAAGGCATGTGACTGGCATTAGCTCCAAGTTCTGGTTTCAAAATGGCTTTCTCCCAGGATGTTCCTCTTTAGGCCACAGCTCCTCTTTTAAATGTCATTCGCAGTTGCTCTTGGGGCATTTGTCCTCTCTTAGAGTCTCTGGAGCAAAAGTCTGCTTTCAAGTGCTGTCTTCACAGTGTCTCTCATCTACAGCTCCTCTCTCAGCTCCTGGGCATTCTTCAGAGTGTTTGTGTTGGCTGTGGCAAGCTTTCTCTTTCTTTCTCGGCTTATATACAGCTCCAGTAATCAAGGCCCATGCTGAATGGGTGGGGTCATGCCTCCATCAAAATTATCTCATCAGAGTTACCACCTACATTTGGGTGGGTCACATCTCCATGGAAACACTCAAAGGATTCCAATCTAATCAGCACTAATACATCTGCCCCACAAGATTGCATCAAAGAACATGGCTTTTTCTGGGAGACATAATACATCCAAATCAGAAGAGTTTCCAATGCACACCCTGTGACGCTGGCTATATTATTATGGTACATTGTAAGCAGTGATGAATGTGTTACTGTTTTCTACACTGTGAGTGCAAAAGGTGTTCTATAGACCCACAGTGATTATTATGACTTCCCTACTCTGAAACATTAATCTTCTCATAGAAAGCATACATCTTTTCTAAAATTTTGCATTGGTGGATCCCTGGAAATGATTACTGAATTTACCCAATGGAATGCAATTAAGCAGAACAGAGATCAAACAAAAAGAGTCTTCTTCTCCTTCTACATGATATAACTTTGATGGTTTTCAGGCTTCAATCAAGTCCCTCATTTATCCAGGATAAATATTAGTATTTCCCATGGCAAACCTTTGTTTATCCCATTCACAATTCACAAATGTTTCTTCAGCTGAAATCCATTTTTAATAGCTCCTCCAATTTTACCGTTAAACAAAATCCAACTCTCCTAAGTTTCACCAATAGCAGACAATTTGATTTTTTTCTTGTAGCCATGTATAGATTCTTCAAGACTAACATTTGTTTTAATGAGAACAAATTTTTCTCCTCCATTCAGAGTGATATATTATTGTTAACACATATTTTACACATTCTGGGGATAAGTAAAACTCTGCTGATAAAGTCCAGGAAGATTTTTCTTCTGAAAAAGAATAGGAGCTGCTAGAATGGTATTTGAAACAAAGATCTAGGCTTATGTGGCATAGTTTTAATGGTCTCTGTCACTCCCTCATGTCATGTTCTGCAAAAAAAATCTTTTCTTAAGACCCTTTGTACTAGATAGGTAAAAAAAAGAAACAAAAGTCTTAAGGAATTTTGAAAGAGATGCCACCACCTTCTCTCCTCAATTACACTCAGAGTGTAAGTAAGTTTTGCATTCACTATAGAGTATGCATGATATGGTGTCATGTGGGTAGGGTGGATTGGCTCTTGGCAGCATGGTTTCCCACATTATAGATTGTGTTCCTGTACTGCAGAAGATGGTGAACAAGCAGGCACAGTGCATATGTAACCAATAATTATTGAATGAGCTTCTAATTTCCTGGACATCATAAAATGCGGGGTATTTGTGGATCCAAAATTTCAGTGAAAACTTCTTGATTATACAATGTTCCTAATGATAGCTGAAGTAACATTTCCAGATGTAGATTTTCTCAGTGTTTTCTATATTTCGAATTACTTGAAAGACATACTCTAGCTTCTTCAACAAAGTTTAGAGTTCATACTTACTAAATGTTTTGGTTGGCTAAAGTTGCTGAGATGCAACATACCAGAAATGACTTGGCCTTTAACAATGGGTATTAAATTACAATTTGCAACACTGAGGCCATGGAAATGTTCAAATTAAGCCTTAAAAAGAGGAAACATCCTCTGAAGAAAGGCTGCTTGCATTTAGATTTCCTCTGTCAGATAAGAACATGGCCAGCATCAACTGGTCATTTATTCCTGGATTTCATAGCTTTCAACTTCTGATTGCAGTGGCCTTCTCTCTGAGCATCTGTGTATTCTCTCTTAAAATTTCCAGGGTGTTTCTCTCTGTAAAATCTCTCCAAAAGTCTCTGCCTTTTATCTTCTCATAAAGGACTCCAACAAAGCATTAAGACCCACCTGGAAACAATCTAATTGAAAGGTCCCACGTGCAACAGCTCTGCACCCAGGTATACAATAGCTCCAAAAGAGCACACTAATTTTCTCCTCAACATTGTTAAAGAGAATTTTTTTCTAAAAGAGATTTCTGCTTAAAGTGAATAAGCCAGGCAAGTAAACCTTTGAATACAAGAACTGACTGCAAAAACACAGATCTTCTAGGATAGGAATCTGGGAATTGAAATATCAACTTGGTCATGTGGACAGCAAAGATATGATGCACATTGGATAAATTTACACCATTAGTGTATGAATATAATTGGTGAATCTGAGTCATAATATTTTGTTTTCAATCTTCCCTAAAGAAAATAGTTAGAGAAGATTTTGGCAAACTGACTGCTTTTTAAGATAGAAGATATTGTTGAGGATCATCACTGTATGTGGAGTGAGGTGGGTCTTTTAATTGCCCTTGGGAGATTTGTCCCACCCACAATGGCTTTTGATCTCAGATCATGGTACAATTAAATAAAAAGAGATTTTCAAGTACAGATTGAAACATATCTCTTTTCACTGTACAGTACTGATGTGGGTATTACCCCAAAACAGAGCCTGATCTTGTGGTTTAATGCATTGCAAAATAGGTTGAATTCAGATGTTTGCCAAAGAATGTGAGGTGAATATAAAGAAATGTCTAGATCATTATTTTCAAAACTGGACAATAGCCAAGAGCAATCTCTAATCCAAAAATGCCACTCTGGTTTTCTAATCTAAGTTATTTCTCTTGGTCAGGTTATGAACAAATTATTAGCCTTATTCTACCTCACAAAGAACAGAGTAGTTCTACATAAAGCCCTGATATGATTTCCTAATATCTAGATTAATTGTTGGAAAAGACATAGCTGGAAATGGGTAAATTACCAATGTTGTTTCTTAGGATCTATAAATGAAGCCTATTACTGTAGGAAATGCCAATAGTACTTTCATGAAAATGCTCCTGCATATGAAAATATTTTTTAAAGAGAAAAATGAAATCATTCAGAAAATCACAGATTAGTGACACCATCATCAACTCATGAATCAGGGATTGCAATGTCAATTACATCCTCACATAAATTATCTTGATGTCTGTGCAGGAGAACATATTACACCAGAGATGGAGTGTGCAATGATACCTACTCCAATTTAGGATGTGCCATCTTTCAGGAGCCAATTAACACAAACCTTGACAGTGGGTACTCAGCATATGAAATGAAAAATGATTTTCACCAAAAGGATATAACAAAAGAACTGTTGATTTCATCTCTCATGGATGAAGTACAACTTCATCCCTCCAGAAATTCCTATAATTTTGAATGTACCCAATTATCTGTATTAAATATGTGTACTGAACATTCAGGAAGGAGAATCACCCTGAATACTGCATCCAGGGAATAAAATCAGAGAGGTCAGATTATTTTACAGAAAGAAGATACAAGCATTTTTTTTTAAAGATAAAAAGTAAAGATGTTGAACTCTGGAAAATGGGTAAATAGTAGATTATCTTTCTATAAACTAACAAAAAGTGTCTAGAACTAGGTCTTCCAGTGTTTAACCTCTGTTAATCATGAACAAATGTCTAAGCTTGAAAGGATCCATTTATTGCAAGAATGTTCCTCAGCTGAAGAGTTTTTTTAAGGCCTACTTTATGACTTTTTCAAAAACTGTAGATAAAGGGATATGCATGGGAGTGACTACTGTGTACCTCACTGAAGCTATTATACTTGCCTTTGAGTTTTAAATAGCAGAAGAACTAAGATACACTCTAAGAACTGTACAGTATAAAAAGGAAACCACTGAGATCTGAGACACACAAGTGGAAAATGCTTTGCACTTGCCTCCAGCTGACAAAATTCTTCAAATGGAGGATACAATCTCGGAGTAAGGGAAAGGAACCATGAGTGTAATAACACCCTCAAGTCTAGCTGCAAAATGAATCAATAGGTCATTAAGGAAGTTTTCTGAATATGCAAATTGGACTACTTGATTAAGCTCACAGAAAAAGTGGGAGGTTTCCAATTCTGTACAAAAAGACTAATGCAACATTATTAAGCAATGTAAAAGACAGTTCAGATCACTCAATAACCAGGATGTCAGCAGCAGGAGACCACAGAGCTGAATGCTCATGATGATCATGTAGTGCAGATAATGACAAATAGCCATGAAGTGAGCATAGGATATTACAGTCAGGAGGAAGTTGTTTAATCCTACAAAAACATGAAATGTCTCTCTGGGTACTTCCTTTGCAGCATCCCATTAGTTTTTGTATGTTGTTTTCCTTTTTATTTGCCTAGAAATATTTCATAATTTCCCCTGTGATTTAATTCTTGACCCTTTGATTGTTTAAGACTGTGTTGTGCCATGATTAAGAGCCAGAAGAAAAGGAGACAGTGGGTAAAAAAGCTGTAATTGTTTCAGATATTGAAATTATTTGGGCACAGATCATGGAACAGCTATTTTTAATAATTTTGAGGAAATTTAAAAGAATCTTGTAAATATATACAGTGACACAAACATATTTCAAAAACAAATCAGTTAGATCTACTAGGGTTGAAATATATATTGATGAGAATTTATATTTGTAGACTTTCCCTATATCTTTTTCTCTGTGTCCCTGCAGTTACAGCAAGTAAAGCCTTATCTGTCATGACATTTCTTCCCACAGAACAACAGAACTTCCCTTTCTCATTCAAGTGATATTTTTTGTTCTAGTGGCTCTGTTCCTGCCACATATATTGGATCAACACAAGATATATGTATTCTGGAAACTCAGGGATATGAAACAGATATGTAATCTCAGTTTGGATAATGTATCTCAGAGCAACATTTTGCATCCAATTCTTCTGAGAAATGTAATCTGGAAGTGAGGGTAAAATTAGAATGTTGACATTGGAGGAAGACAATGATGAAATGATTTCCCAGACATTCTCTTCCAATACTGGGTACTCCAGCATTTGCTTTACTTGGAAACTTGGCTCTTGGCAAGAGTGAAAGGAGTAATTTCTCCTATGTTTACAATAAGTGCCCTTGGAAACTGGCCATGTTTTTATGGTACATGGTAAGTAATATGGGCTCTGTTACTGCTTTCTACAGTGTCTGAGATTAAATGATGTTTCCTGAACCTTACAGAGTTTATTCTGTCTTCTCCTATACTTGACAATCAATATTCCAATAGAAAGCATTTGTCTTTTCTAAAATTTTGCATGTTAGGGTTCCAGTAAATGATTTTTGAATTTACCCAATGGCATACAATTCAACAGAGCAGAACTCACTCAAAATCAGTCTTCTCCTCCTTCTATATAATGTAACATTGATAGTTTGAAGACAGCAATCAAGTCTTCCAGTTCTCCAGGAAAAATAATAGCATTTCCCTCTAAAATCTGATGTTTATCTTTACATAATTCATGAAATTTTCTTTTGCAGAAATCTATTTTATAACTCTCCCCAAGGTTTATTTTAAAACATAAACCAACATTCCACTTTTTTCACCAATAGCAAACAATTTGATGATGTTTTTTTCTTGTAGCCATGTATAGACTCTTCAAAAATAAAAGTTTTTCATGACAACAAATTTATCCCCTCAGGTCAGAGTGAATCATTATTTTTATCATATATTTTAAGTGTTCTGGAGAATTATACTGAAAAAGCCAGGAAGAGTTCTTGTCTGAGAAAAAAAATAAGAGCTGCTAGAAGGGAAATTGAAGTAAATATTGAAGTAAAGAATTGGTACTTGTGGTGGAGTGGTAATTGTTTCTGTCACTGATGGCATGTTTTTCCTCAGACCTGATGGACTAGGTAGGTATATTGGAAAGGAAACAGAAAAAGTCTTTGGTACTTCAAAGAGATACAATCACAATCCCTCCTAAACTATACTCAAAGTATAAGTAAATTTGATATCCACCATGCAGTCTGCATGATATGGTGTGAGGTGGGTAGGGTGGGCTAGCTCTTAGCAGCAATTTCTCCCTCCTTCTGTTTTCTGTTCCTGTACTCAAGAGGATTGTGTACTAGCATTTGCAGTGCATTTGTAACCAATATCTATGGGAATAATTTCCTACTACTTGTACTGCAGAAAAAGCCATGTGTTTGCAGATCCCACAATTTCAGTGGAATATTCTTGATTATACAATATTTTGGAAGATAGCAGAATTACAAAATTTCCAGTGGACTGTTTATCAGTGTTTATTAAATTTCCAATTACCTGGAAGAAATACCTCCAACTTCTTCAACAATTTGAGAGTACATGTCTACTAAATTTCTTCTGAAAAACTTTAAAGCTATTTTCTTCATTAAAGAAATTTCCTTTTAGAGAAAAGAAGTAATAGAAGTAAATTATTGAATACAGAAATTGATTGCAAAGATGCAGATCTTCCAGCATAAGAGTTGAAAATTGAGATATCAACTTCTTGGAAATTAGGACAGCAATAATGTTATTTACATTGGCTAAATGTATATCACAAATGTATGTGTAGCATTGATGAATGTTATTCACAATATATTCACATCAAGAAATTGCCAGGGGATGATTTTTGAAAACTGCTTTGTGTCATAAAAAACTTTGTTAAGAATCAGAATTCAATGAACATGCAGTGAGGTAGGTCTTTTAATTGCCCTGGAGAGATTTACTAAAAAACATCAAGGTGAGAATTTTAATTCTCAGATTACAGCACAATCTTAAATAAGAAATTCTCCAGTAATGCATGAATCAAACTCCTTTCTTTGTAAACTACAGTTCTGATGTGGGTATGACTAATAAAAAGAGTCTGATGTTGTGGGTTAATACATTGCAAAATATGAGTTTACAAATTTGCCAAAGAAAGTAAAGTGAATAAAATAAATGACCAACTCTGTTTTTGTTCTCAAAACTGGACATTATCTAAGAGCAATATCTAAACTCAAAATGCCACCCTAATTTGCAAATCATAGAGCTGGCTCTGGGGTAAGATGATGAATGAAGTGTTAGCCTTATTCTACATAAAAGAAGACAGTAGGTCTACTTAAAACCATGATATTATTTCCCAATATCTGGGACTAATACTTGTAAAAGACATAGTTGGCAATGGGAAAAACAAATATGTTCCTTTTTAAGATCTGTAAATGAGGATTATTATTGTAGGAAATGCCAAGTCAAATTTCCTGAAAATGCCCCTGCCTATGAAAATAAATTTTTAAAGTGCCAAATTATATTGCTGGAGGAATCCCAGTGATTAGTGAAACCATCAATGATTAAAGAATCAGGAGTGGTAATGTCTGTTAAATCCTCAAATAACTTATGTTGGAGACTGTGCAGGAGAAAGTTATGTATCAAAGATAGAATGTAGATTATTAAAACTTATTCTTATGGTGACTCCAGTTCCAGATGTTCCCTGTTTCTGGAGACAATTAACACAATCCTGACAATGCATACTCCTTTCATAATATTAAAAATGATTTTCACCAAAAGGATATAACACAGGAGCAGCTGTTTTTTTCTGTCAGGAACTGCAGTAAACATTCAACCATCTAGTAAATCCTATAATTTTATATGGATCCAATACCTGTATTAAATATGTGCCACTGAATATTCAGGCATTGGAGTCAAATTCAATATTGAATCCTGGGAAAAAAATAAGAGAGAGCAAATGTTTTAATGAAAATGTGGAAGATACAAGGGTTTTTGATGGATGAAAGTAAAGAGATGAAATACTAAAAATTATGCAAATAGCAGATTATATCTGAATACACTGATAAGAGTATCTTGATTTAGAGCTTCCAGGATTTAACATTTGTTAATGATGACCAAATTTGTAAATTTGAGAATTGTTTCCTTTTATAGACAGAATGTTCCATATATGGAAACTTTTTAAATATGTGCTTTATGTTCTTGTTTCTTGGACCATAGATAAATGGATTTGGCATGGGAGTGGCCACCAGGTACATCACAGAAGCTATAGCATCTGCCCCTGATTTATGGGTACCATAAAACAGGGACACTGCTGAGAGGTGTCTCCAGCCATTGAAATTCTCAAAATGGAGGATACAATCCTAGAATAAGAGAAAATGATACCAGTTAATGGAAGAACACACAAGTTCCTGTTGCAAAATATATTAATAAGTCATTGAGGGAGGTGTCAGTATAAGCAAGTTAAGTTATCTGAGTCAGATCACAGAAAAAGTGAGGATTTCTAATTCTGAACAAAAAGACAATCACAAAACCATTAAGCCATATAAGGGAGAGACCAGAACACTCAATAACCAGGATGCCAGCAGCAGGAGAACACAGAACTAGGAGTTCATGATGACCATGTAGCACAGGGGGTGACAGATGGCCACAAAATCGTCATAGACCATCATGCCAGCAGGAAGTTGTCTAATCCTCAAGAAAGCATGGAAAATACACTTGGCTGAGGCAGTTTTCATAAGTTATTTTTATCTCTGTCTGGATATTCAGCAGCATCTTTGGGACAATGGTGGAGGTGAAACTGATGTCTGCAAAAGGCAGGTTAGAGAGGAAGAAGTACATGGGCATGTGGAGGTGGGAGTCAGTGATAATGTTCAGAATGATGAACAGATTCCCAATGAGTGTGACCAGGTTCATTATCAGGAACAGCCCAAATAGGATGTGCTACATTTATGTGGCTTCAGAGAGTCCAGAGAGTCCATACATTCTTCAATATGTGTTTGGTTTTCTGTCTCCATGTAGCTAATGAAAATGCTGGAAAAAAGCCCAGAGTAATGAAAATTTATGCACAAGCAATGATCAGAATATTAACATAAATGCTATCATTTTTACTGTAAACACATTTAATTATTTCTTGTTGAATAAATGTAGATCTACCATCCTTTACCTCAAAATATCAGGAAAACGAATACTTCTGTAACTCCTTGATGCTGTTGCAGACTAGCTATGTTTTCCGTAATGGTAAAGATTTTCCCAAGGAAATACTTTCAACTACAATTGCTTTTACAATTGCTAAATGGTTAGAATAACATTAAGAAAACCAATAGCTGATAAGAGCTGGCTGCAATATGGAATCTCACTCACTGTTGGTGAGAATACAAAATGGTGTAGCCAGAAGATAGTTTGGAAGATTTGAATAAAACTGAATATATTCTTACCATACAATCCAGCAATTGTGCTCTTAGTTATGCAGATGAATAGAAAATGTAATTCCACACAGAACCCATACATGAGTTTTTATAGCAGCTTTATTTATAATCTGCTAAATCTTTCAGATTATATTATTATGCAACCAAGATGTCTTTCAGTAGGTGAAGAGATTATTTCACTCTGCTGTATCTGTACAATGGAATATTATTCAGTAGTAATTTTGCCTAGTATTAATTGAGAATATTTTTATACATTACAGTTCAACCCCACACATGTTGATTCCCAAAACCTCCATCCCCACTTTCACTGTGAAATTTCCAGCACTCATTATCTCTCCAGGGATTTGGAAACAGGCATTCATTTGAAGTGAGCTTTCCACAGGTTAGAATTTTCATGAACATCAACTTCTATAAATCCTGCACTGACTTTCCAAACACTTCAGACAAATGGCTCTCTGCTTTCTGGCTGCTGCCAATCTGGCCTTGCTCATGTTCCACTTTGCACACTCTGCCCCTCATAATTATCAGTTATTATTTTTAAACATCCATATATTACTGTTATATTGATACCAAATCTGTGTCACTTCTAACTCCTTCTCCTCTGAGAATTACTGAAATTCCTCCAAGTCTCAATACTGTTATCAGCACCCTTGTTAGACCTTCACTAGTCTCCACAGGATAAGTCTAAATTTCTGGACCCACTTCATCCAGATTTCAGTGCCACCTCAGGATACAGCATGTACTCATTTCTATGTCTCAACCTGTTTAGATGTAATCTCTTTGAAATAAGGAAAAATGTCATACTTATTTCTTTATACCCAGAATAATATTTATTGTCTACCATGAAGTATTTGATGAATAAATGTTTGTTGATTGATTTAAAGAAATAAATGGATGAATGTGGTTAAACAGATACTTCCATGAGGGAAGCCCCATGAGTAGAATCTAATACCAAATGAGACAAATTAGAGAAAGAAGATAGTTTATTGAATCCATTACCTCCCTCCACAATCAGACTTTTTAATTAGGCAGTACACTGTATGATTAAGAGTTTTTAAATGTGCTTTTCCCTTTGATACTCCTAACATTATAACAAATGAAAGGGGTCCTGGACTCATAATACCCAGCATGTTGAAGTTTCTGTAACTCACCTAGAAATTGTCAAAGAAGTGTCTGGGTTCACCAATGGAGGTTATTCCTTGAATGAAGGATGAAGTTGGAAGCCCTACTCCCAGGATGGTCAGGGAGATGGAACCACTCATGAGGTCCCTAGAAGGCAAATTGTGTTTGTTCCTCACTAGAGATTAGTAAAATAGGCTAGGGATAACACATGGGGAGGCAGAGTATCTGGGCATTTGAGGATTTCATTCTCATGAGACTCATTAACAGGGTATTATTTTGTCTCTCTACTACCTGAGATGCTTAGTTCTCTGGAGGTAAGAAGGAAAAACACTGCAAACTTGCGCCACTTTTGTCCCTTGGGAAACAGCTCAGAACTTCATGCTTGCCTCTCATCCCAGTGGACTCCTTCCTCCCATGACAATGTCAGCTCTCTTTGGCTGTGGGCTCTAGCATTGAAAGGTCCGCCTTAATAATTTCTGCTTAACTGATTCTAGAGATAGATTCTGGGTACACTAAGACATCTTCCCTGTTTGATCTGTCTCCTCCTGTGTTGTATCTCATTCACGGGATGTCCTCATTTCCTGTTGTTTCACTCTTTCTCATTTCTCCCCCAAGGTTAGCAATATCTGTTCAGTTCTCTTCCCCATTAGATTTTTTTTCAAATATTTATTCAGAAATACTGTTATGTAAGCACTAAACTATGGTAAGAGTTAGATACTCTGCTTCCACTCTAAAAGTCTAAACAGGCTAAGTGACATGGAAATAAATAAAAGCAACACTCAAAGGTGATGCTGAAGTCCTGGTGAAGTGTAATTCCATGTGAATGAGGATCAGCTACCCCATTCCTGCTAAAATGGCTCTAGGGAATTTGGTAGGGATTACTTTCAACCATAGATGACTTGGTGTATTATTGATAGCTTAATCATGTTAATTCTTCTTATCCAAGGACACAGGACATCTTGTCATCTACATAGATCTTCTCTAATTTCCTTCAGCAGTGTTTTGAAGTTTTCAGTGCACAGTTCTTCATCTCTCCTGTTCAAGTTACTTCTCTTTTTTAATTCTTTAAGATGAAGTGCTGAATGAATTTTTTAAACTCCAGTTAGAAATGTTCTTTCCTGGAGTATAAAACACAACTGAGTTTTGCATGCTGATCTTGTTGCTTGCATTTGGCTAGAGTTCTTTATGAGATTTACAACTTTTATTGTGGATGCTTGTGTATTTTCTAGATAATGTATCATGTCATCTGGAATACAGAGTTTTACTTCTTCAATTCCAAATGGATTTTTCCCATTGTCTAATTTTTGGGGTAGCAACTTCCAGTGGTGATAGTGGCATTTTTTGTTCCAAACCTCAAAGTGATGGTCTCCATTCTTTCAAGGTTTACTATAAGATTAGCTGTGTCTTTATATTGTACCCTTTGTCACATAGAGGAAGTTATATTCCATTCCTATTTTTCTGAGTGTTTTTATCATGAAAAGGTGCTAGATTCTATAAAGTGTATTTCTGACATCAAATGAAATCATCATGTGATTTCCCCCTTAATTCTGTGAATCTAGTGTATTTCACAGATTGATTTTCTTATGTTGAACACCCTGTATTCCTGAGATAAATCTAATTTGGTTATGGTGGATAACATTTTTTTTGCTATTCAGTTGGATACAATTTGCTATTATTTAGTTGAGGATTTTGCATCTATATTCATAATGGAAATTGGTCCTCATTTTCATTTTTTGTTATGACTTTATGTATATTTGGTATAACAATAATGTTACACTCATAGAATGATTTAGGAAGAGTTGCCTCTGCATCAATTTGCAAGAATTTGGAAAGAATTGTTGTTAATTCTTTGAATATTTGACAGAATTCACCATTGAAGTGTTCTGGTCCTGTACTAATCTTTCTTGGGAGGTTTTATTTTTCACTAATGAAATCTCATTTCTTATCCGTCCATTGAAATCTTCTATTGCTTCTTGATTCAATTTAGGTAAGTTGTGTGTTTCTAGGTATTTGTCCATTACTTTTAGATTACCTAGATTGTTGGCAAACAATAGTTCAGAGTATTCACTTATAATACTTTTAATTTCTAAAATACCTATTAATGTCAGAAATTTCATTTTGGACTTTGGTAATTTGTATTCTCACTTTCCTTTTTCTTTCTCAGCCTAACTGAATGTTTGCAATTTTATTAATCTTTTCCAAAGCACAAACCTTTAGTTTTAGTTTCTCTCAGTTGTTTTTCTATCCTTTATTTCAATTACAAACGACACTCAAATCTTATTATTTCTTTCCTTCTACTAGGTTAAGCTACAATATGCCCTTCTTTTTCTAGTTCCTCCATATGTGAATTTAGGATATGGATTTGTGAGTTCTTCTTTTGTAATATAAACATCAAAGGTTATAAATATGCCTCTGAGGATGTGAAAATATCCAATTTAAAATTTAAATTTGCATACTGAGAATACAATGATACTGTAATTGGTATTTGCCCATGTGGCTACATTTACCTAGATATTCCTTTTTTTCAGATGGCTCTGAGCTACTGTCTAGTGTCCTTTTATTTCAACCTAAAAAATTCAAAGTAGCATTTCTTTTAGGGTAGTTCTATTGCTATAAACTCCCTTAGATTTTGATTATCTGCAAATGACTTACATTCATCCTATAACACTAGGCACAGAACAAACATGTCTCTAGATACTCATTTTTCCTACTGTGCTATTATCATTGATCTTCAGAATGATGAAGAGACAGAAGTCTTTACAAGGGCTTCTATTTTATAAAGGTCTGAGTTTCATATCCATCTTCTCTAATAGAAAATATTAAGTTCTTTCATGTTGATACTTATCCTCAAATTATAACCAGTTATCAATATTAAAGTTCTTGAACTATATTACTGTACATATAACAGAAATCAATACTTACATACTTACATATATGAATGGCATTTTAGGAAATATACATGAAAGTAGAATGTGTTCAAGGAGCATAATATGTATAGCATACACTTAAAAGTCTTTAAAAATTTAGATAGATATAATGGGATGGCAAATGTGGCAAAATTTTATAATTTGTGGATCTTGGTAACTTCAGGAAAATGTAGTTGCCTGATGAGGTTTATATTATATTTGTATCTGCTCTTTAATTGTGAAAGAATTTCAAAATAAAACATTGAGAAATAAAACAACCGTGTTTGAACACCCCTACCCAAAATAGTACCCCTTTATATTTTATTTTGAGCCTCAATCACTTTCTTATTTTCAGGTCAAATCAGGGATATATTTGGAGGACAATTTTTAATTGATTTCCAGTATTTTATTTATTAGAACAAATGTATTGCACCTTGCATGGAGGTCATACTCCAAGATTATCAAGTTATCAACAAGGATTTAACTGATCCTCCAAGGATATGTTTCTACTTGGTACTCAGTGTTGGTTTCTGCTTTTGGAGATTGGTGGACTGAACATTGACTACAACCTTATCTGCTTTGGTGAGTTTAAGTCCATGTTTCTCAGCCCATATATAACTTCTATCCCTACCATTGAGGCTACTCTGCTCATAAGTGCATTGGGCAAGGACAGGTGTTGCTGGAAAAAAGGCTGCCTACAATCCAAAGAATGACTCAAATGTCAATTCACTACTATAAGTTCCTCTGCTGAAGTTGCTCTTTGATAAGCAATCAAATACGATGCAAATATCTTCATGTTCTGCACTCACTCCAAGATATATAATAATTCATTGAATTATGTCAATATTTCACTTGGATTACAGCTATTTGCATAAATACCTCTTTACTGTCTGTTTTGAAAGTCAAACAGAAATGCTTGATTTTGCAGGAAATAGCAACTAATGAGGACACTTTGGTATAACATATGTGTATCCGAATGTGGGAAACAAATTACATAGAAATTCAGAAGCTTACAACCTTTGCAAAATTCTCACCAGTCCAGTGGTTTGGGACATACTGAGATATCTTTTTCAGTCTGAAGGAAAACTTGTTGCATTTTTCTTCTTTTGACCCTAAGAGAAGCACACTTGCTATTCCCCTTCCTTGTGTATTTGAAGGCAACTTATATCTCACTTGTACATCCTTATATACATAGTATATCAAAGAGTAGTTAAAGCTTCTGTGACAGATGGGGATTCTGTATTGAGCCTTTGGAAAGCCAATATAGGTGAATTACAAAGGAGAAATTGAGAATATTGCAATATTATGTCATGATTTGTGGATTACTATTCTTCATGACAGAAAGAGGTTTTGTCTTGCTCCTCATAGTAGCAAAAATCTGCTAATTTTGGGCAATCAACATACCATGCAGTCTGACCTACCCATTGTAAGCCCACAAAAACATAAATATTGGCAAAGATAAAAATTCTCCAAGGAAAGCAGTGCGCAAACCATTAGGTTATATCAGCTACTGAAGCACAAGTCAGTTATATGGACAAATGGAGCAGACTCCATAGCTCATAAACGTCTCAACCTATAATAATGGGTAAATGGGAAATTTCCTGTGATCAGCTGAATAAGGAAGAATAACTTCTGGGTTGACAACATCCTGAATATTTATCATTCTAAAGATCAGTGATCAATAGCATACTAAACACAAATGTTTATCTAGATACATGCTTGTATTGTGCCTAGTTAAATGGTGATGTTGTGATACTATTGCAAATGTGAGATGCAAAACTACATCCTCACCCACTAATTCATCCCAAAAAACAGTGGAAAAGGGAATCATCTAAGGAAGATAAAAATTTGAGAAGTACACTTGGTTGTTGTGAGGTTTTTTTTGTTTGCCTGCAAGGAGAGTTGTGCAGAATTGTTGATTTAAACTAATTCATGTGTAGTATTATTTGACAGGTTGGTCTAAGATATGAAAGGAAACTGTGAATATAAATAAAATATAAAGATATTTAAGTACAATGCAAATACTGGCTAAGAGAAACTTACGAAGTAGGGTGCCCTGGTAATCATATGACAAGTTGAACAATCGGTATAGAGCAGTCATTTTCTGCAATTACATTTGTACTCTTCCAATGGGCTCCTCTTCAATGTTATCAGAGGTAGCTATGGAGTTCAGGCAGGGAATATTTTAAATTAATTTGTGATCTGGTCTGATAGTAAGAAATTGATCAACACCTAAAGAACAATTATAGGGAATTGGTTGGTTAAAGACTTATTCTCAAATAAAGATGAAGCTCAAACATCTCATAAGAGGGAACTCTGGTAAGAGCTTTCTGTATTAAAGTGGCATCCTTAGAATCATAGAGGCATTCTAAAGATTAAATATGTATAAACACACTAATCAAAAAATGAGTATAAAAAACATATCTGCCCTGATCATAGTGCTACCTCATGGGGCAACTCTCTGAATGATAATCCAGCGTGCAGTCTGAAATCACACCATCTGTGTGGAAAGTTTAATTTCAGTGATCCTGACTTGGTAAAGGCAAAAAAAAGTAAAATTCTAACCCTCCCTCTTCTTTCAAGGCCTCTCTATTTGTCAGGGTTCTGTAGGAAAACAGAAACAACAGGAAGTGTCTGTGAATAAGAGATTTTATAAAAGTGTCTCACATAGCTGTCAATATGCATGAGTCCAAATTCAATAGGGCAAGCCACAAGCTGGGAACTCTGATGAAGTTCTTCAAAGAAATTCTCAGGAAAGGCTGGCTGGCTGAAGCAGAAGTGAAAGTTCTCTCTTCTCTCTTAGAAGTCTTCAACAGGGAGATGGAAGAAGATGGCAGCATAGAGAGGAGTGAAAGCTAGTTTGCCCCCCTGGAACAACTAATAAACCACCAGGAGCAACTAGTAAATAATCAGGAATAACTGCAGGGGGACAAATGTGACTGTCCATTCTTCATACACTGACCTGAATTGAGAGGAATGCCTGAGATCAAAGCATAAAATCTGTAAGTGAAATCTATGGATCCAAGCCAGAAGCCCTCTCCCCCCATGGCCTGAACTACAAAGCCTCCAGGTGCTAGAGAGCAACACTCTCCCAGCAAGCAAATCAAGTTCAGCTGACCACCAACTGGGGTTTTAATTAACAAGCATAGACTGCTGAATATAAGCTATGAATCCCCAAAAATGAGACAGAGGCTTTTGGTGATGACTGACCTTGGGGAGCTGGAGGGTGGCCGTGGACTGGCCTTGAAGGGGGAATTTCTGTCTTGTTTTTGATTCAGTGGTGAAAGCCTCAGTCATTTTCAGTTCCCAGTGCTCTGACCCAGACAAGGTTGGAGATAGCACAGGCAGTGAGAGTATTCAAATGCTAATGACCTTTCTCTAGGCGATGTATCTCCCCCAAGAGGATAGAGGTGGGGCCCAGCTCTAATGCACACCTTCCATTCAGAACTGGACCCCAGAGCCTGGTGGAAAACAGCCACAGGCCACACCTCCTTACCACAGTCTGGAGCTACAGGCTGACAGGCACCAGCTGCTGGGCAGAAAAGCACAGCAACTTGAGGCATCACAGGGCGCATCCATTTTCTAAGGTACACTCAGAGAAACCAGACACTATTGCTACTTCCAAGACCTGAGCCTGTTCATGTCTGGAAAAACCTGATTGGGGTAACTAAGGAAACCAGATGCCTAGACAGCAGAAAACTACAACATACATTTAGAGAAAAAAAGTTATGGTCCTGTTAAAGGAACAAATTTACACTGCAACTGAGATACAGGAATTTAGAAAACTAGTACTAAATCAATTCAAAAAGTTTAGGGAAGATATGGCAAAAGAGGTGAAGTGTATAATAAAAACAGCATACATAATGTAGAAATTGAAAGTTTGATAAAACAACTGTCAGAATCTATGGAAATGAAAAGCACAACAAAAGAGATGAAAGAAACAATAGAGTCATGTAACAACATATCTCAAAAGGCAGAAGAAAACACTCAGGAACTGGAGAACAAGGCACCTGAAAGCCATCACACAACAGAGCAGATAGAGAAAAGAATGGAAAAATATGAGCAAAATCTCAGGGAATTGAATGGCATCAAGAAATACAGGAATGTATGTGTTATGGATGTACCAGAAGGAGAAGAGAAGGGAAAAGGGGCAGAAGCAATGATAGAGGAAGTAATGAAAATTTCTCATCTTTTATGAAAGACATAAAATTATGGATCCAAGAAGTGCAGTGTATCCCATGCAGAATAGATCTGAATAGGCCTATGCCAAGACACATAACAGTCAGATTATCAAATGTCAAAGATAAATAATCCTAAAAGCAGCAAGAGAAAAATGAACCATCACATACAAAGGAAGCTTGATAGGACTATGTGTGAATTTCTCAACAGAAACCATGGAGGCAAGAAGGAAGTGTGTGATATATTTCAGAAATGAGCATACATAATGTAGAAATTGAAAGTTTGATAAAACAAATGTCAGAATCTATGGAAATGAAAGGCATAAGAAAAGAGATGAAAGAAACAATAGAAACATGCAACAACATATCTCAAAAGGCAGAAGAAAACAGCTCCAGACTGTGTTTTATCAAACTCAATTTCTACATTACATATGCTCAAATATGAGGGAGAGCTTAAAATAGTCTCAGAAAAGCAGACAATGACAGAGTTTGTGAACAAGACTCCTGCTCTACAGGAAACACTAAAGGAAGCACTGCAGACAATAAGGAAAAGACAGAAGTGAGAGGTTTGGAAAACAACTTTGGGAGATAGTTGTACAACAATGTAAGTACACTGAACAAAGATGACTGTGAGCTTGGTTGAAACAGTAAGGTTAGGACCATGTTGGACACCAGAATGAAACAGGAAAGATAAAGACTAGGACTGCAAAATTCAGTGAAACCTAGGGTGCTCAATGATTGTAATAAAAGGTACAAATATATTTATACATGAGGTCAAACAAATGAATGTCAACATTGCAAAGTTTTAAAAATAGGAAAATACAATCAATGCAAACTAGAGAAACATTGTATTATGCTTCCTTTACTATAATAAATGCAATATACCAAAGCTAAATGCATGAGGGGGAATTGGGGGAAGGTTAGGGAACTCCTGGCATTGGTGATGTTGTCTGACTCTTTATGCTACTTTAGATTAATGCTATCTTTAATTTTGTTGCACTTTAGCTGTCATGTATTTTTTCTCTCTCTTTCTATTTTCTTTTTCTTTTGTCCCTCTACCTTCATTGATTAGTCCTCCTTCTTTGTTGAAGAAATGGAGATGTCCTTATATAGATAGTGATGATGGTGCTGAATTCATAAATATGTGATGATATGGGGAACCAATGATTGTTTACTTAGGATGGAATATGTGGTGTTTGAACAAAACCATCTTAAAAAATGGGTTGATGAGGAAATCTTGAGGACACTATATTGAGTGAAATGACAGACACATAAGGACAAATATTGCAGGGTCTCACTGATATGAACTAACTATAATATGTAAACTCATAGATGTGAAATATAAGTTACCAGGATTCAGACTGAGGCTAAAGAATGGGGAGCAGTTACTTATTATAAGCAGAATGTTCAATTAGGGTGAACTTCAATGTTTGGAAATGGACAGAGGTGATGGTAGCACATTTTAAGAATAACCAACTGTGCTGAGTGGTGGGAGAAGGTGGTGGGAAGGGTAATCTCAGAGTCACATATGTCACCAGAAGGATAGTTGGAGGTTAAAAGATTGGAATGTATAAAACAGTGAATTTTGTGGTGGACAATGTCTGTGATTAACTGTACAAATACTGGAACCCTGCATCATAAACTAGAACAAGTGTATGACAATAAAACTAGATGTTAATTATAGAGGGGCTTATAGGAATTAAATATACTTATTGTAAACTATATACTACAGTTATTAGTATTTTAACATTCTTTCCCCAACAGTAACAAATGTGCTGTACCAAAACTATGAATGAGTAATGGAGGAGGGGTGGTTAGCAGTGTGGGACGATTTGAGTTTCCTTTTTTTCACCTTTATTTATTTTCTGGAGTAATGAAAGTGTTTCAAAATTGAAAAAAAATGTGGTAACAGATGCACAGCTGTATGATGGAACCATTGGCAATTGATTGTACACTTTGTGCTTTGGATAATTGTATGGTTTTTGAACAATATCAACAAAAAAACAAAAAACAGTCTTCAATTGATTGTATTAATGCAACTGATTTGATTCCCTCATCGTGGAAAACACTCCTTAGTTGATTCCAGATGTTATCAGCCACAGAGGTAATCAAGTGACTTATGATTTAATAAACAAGTTCTTTGGTTTATTAACCAGTCATGAAATGCCTTTTCAGTAGTGGTTATGCCAGTGCTTGTTTGATGAGACAAATGGGCACTACCACCTGTCCATGTTGACACATGAACCTAATCATCACAGCCTTCAAGAATTCTCACAAATATTGCCCAAACAAATTAAACAGACCACAATAAAAAATATCACCATAGTTACTAAGAAAACAAGGAACCATGACCAAGAACCACACTTATAGCAGATGGTGGAAAAAAGACTTTAACTCCTACAGATATTGAAATTACTCAGACATAGATCATGGATCAACTTTTTAAATAAGTTTCATAAAGTAAAAATATTCCTGAAATATATACAATAATAAAAACATATTTGAAAAGTGAATTGTATAGAACCTTTAAAGGTTGAAATATACAAGGATGAAAATTTTAAATTTCTGTGAAGTGGAACTGAGAGAAAACTGGCTGCAAAAGAAACCAAAGCCCCATCCAGAATCAGAATTTACACAATAAACAGAATTATATTTGTAGAATTTCCCTATGCCTGATCTTTCTCTGTATTCTTCAAGAATAAAATTTTGTTTTCAATGAAAACAAATGTTTCCCCTCAGTTCAGAGTGGCATATAATTGTTACCATATATCACATATTCTATGCATTCTGGGGATAAATAAAATTTTTATAAAATCAGGAAGATTTTTCTTGTGAGAAAAAATAGGGGCCACTAGAATAGTAATTGAAATAAAGATCAAGAAATATATGGAATATTTATAATAGTTGCCATCACTCACTGATGACACACTACAATATATCTTTTCTTAAGAACCTATGTATTAGCTAAGTAAATAAAATGGAAGCAGGTAAAAGTCAGGCAATTTTGAAAGATAAATCCATCCTCTCTTCTCAATTACACTCAGAGTATAAGTAAATTTGGCATCCATAATTGACTCTGCATGATATGGTATGATGTTAGGAAGGACTGACTCATAGAAGCCATTTGTCCCTCCTCTCTTTTTGTGTCCCTGTACTCCAGAGACTGGTGAACAAACAGGTGCAGTGCATATGTAACCAATATTTATGGGAAGAGCCTCCTACTTCCTGGGCTGCATAAAATGCAGCATATTTGTGGATCCAAAATTGCAGTGGCATCCTCTTCATTATACAATATTCTCAATGATGATAGAAGTAGCAATGTTCTTGGCTGGACAGTTTCTATATTTCCAATTACTTGAAGATGTACCTCTATCTTCTTCAATATTTTTGAGAGTTCATGCTAATGTTTCAGTTTCCTAAAGCTGCCAAAATGCAATATACCAGAAATGGTTTGGCTTTTAACAATGGAGATTTATTAAATTACAAGTTACAATTCAAAGGCCATGAAAATGTCCAAATTAAGGCATTAACAAAAGGGTATCTTCTCTGAAGAAATGCTGCTTGCATCAGAAGTTTGTCTGTCAGATAGCAAGGTACATGGAAATTGTCTACTGATATTTCCCTCAGAGGATTCATCACTTTCAGCTTCTGATTCCTGTGCATTCTCTCCAAGCATTTATGGATTCTCTGTTAGTATCTCCAGGGTGTTTCCCTCTCCAAGCTTTCTCCAAATGTCTATGCTTTTTACTCTCTCATAAAGGACTCCAAAAAAGGATTAAGAATCAACTTGAGTGGGCTGGGTCACATTTCAATTGAAACAACCTAAACATATCATCTGTCCCACAATTGTTCTGTACCCAATAAAATGAATTAAAATAGTATGGTCTTTCTGAGATACATAGCAGCTCCAAACCAGCAAAATAAATTTCTTCTCAATATTTTTAAAGGGATATTTCTTTTAAAGGAGACTTATGCCTATAGGAAATAAGCAATGAAGATGAACTCTTCAATACAAGAACTGACTGGAAAAACACAGATCTTCCAGGGTAAGAATATGGGAATTAATATATCAACTTGGTGGTATGGTCAACCATTACTCTAATTCTATTGGATAGATATATAGTAGTGTATTTGTAACATTGTGAGATCTGATTCACCATATATTGTTTTCAGTAACTCCTGCAGACAATGTTTTGGGAAGATTTTGGCAAAGCGACAGGCATTTGGCAAATGCTTTTCTTATTAATGGAAATTCAAGAATCAAATCTCTTTTCTCTGAAATGCCCAGTGCTGATGTGATAGCATTGAAAAAGAGTCTGATAATGTGGGCTAATGCTTTACAAAGTAAGATGAATTCATACGTTGATAAAGAATGTGAAATGAGTAAAATGAAAAGATCAGATCATTTATTTTCAAATTAGACATTATCAGAGTAATTGCTGATACCAAGATGCCCCTAGGGCTTGCCAAAAAATGTGAAGGCCCTGGGGTCAGGTGAAGAGTGAAGCATTTGTCCTAGTCTACCCCACAAAGAACACAGTAGATCTACATAAAAGCCCTGATATTATTTCCTAATATCTGAGATTAATAGTTGAAATAAAAACATAGATGGCAGTGGGTAAAATGACAACATTGCTATTTATGGTGTGTAAATGAGTGCTATTGTAGAAAGTGACAACAAAAATTTCATGAAAATGTTTCTGTCTATGAAAATAATTTTTTGAAGAGCAGTATTACATCACTGGGAAAATCTCAGAGACTATTGACACCCAACTATTTGAAGAATCATGAGTTATAATGTCTATTACATCCTCACCTAACTTATGTTGAGAACAGTGTAGGAGTAAGTCATATGTAAGTGATACTAAGTGGATTATTGTAAACTTAATCAGATGTTGATTCCAGTTCAGCATATGATCACTTTCTGGAACTGAATAACAAAACCGATGGCAATGGGGGAAGAGCCCTGAATAAGACCCATGGTTTTTCACCAAAAGCATATAAAAAAGAGTAGTTGCTTTCATCTGAAAGGGGAATGAATTACATCTTCATTACTTTGACACCTACTTAATTTATCTATACCCAATTGCCTGTACTATTTTACTACTGAAAATTCAGGCAGCAGATTTTCTCCAATATTGAAACCATAGAATATAATGAATGAAGTCAAAGATTTTAAATATATATATTTAATATATATATTTATATAACAAATATTATATAAATGTTTATATATATAATAAACAGGTGTTTTGATATATAAAAATTTAAGAAATAGAGATCTAGAAATTAGGCAAATAGAACACTGATAAAACTGTCTACAATAAGAAATCTCCCAGTGTTTATCATCTGTTAATCATGAGCAAATTTCTAAACTTGAAACAAAGGATCCTTTTATATATAAAATGTTCCCCAGTAGAAGAGTATTTTAAAGGCAGGTTTTATGTACTTCTTTCTAAGACTATAGATAAAGTGGTTCAGCATGGGAGTAACCACCATGTACATCATGGAAACTGTAACAACTTCCCTTGAATATTGGGTAGCAGCAGAACTAAGTTACACTCTCAGACCCATACCATAAGACAGAACGCTACTGAGAGGTATGACAAACAAGTGGAAAATGCTTTATACCTGTCTCCAGGAGATGAAATCCTCAAAAAGGAGGATACAATCTTAGAGTAGGAGAAAAGGATCCCAGTGATTATAACACCCACAAGAACAACTGTAAAACACAGCTGTATATCATTACATAAGGTGTCAGAACAAGCAAGTTGGACTACCTGATTTAGTTCACAGAGAAAGGGGGGAATTTCCATGTCTGTACAAAATTGCAATCACAAAACCATTTAATCAAGTAAAAGAGAGTCAAGAACACTCAATAACCAGAATTACAGAAGCAGGATACAACAGACCAGGGGTTTCGGGGTTGACAGATGACAAGGAAGTGGTCATATGTCATCACAGTCAGCAAGAAGTTTTCTAATCCTCCCCAAAGCATGGAAAATACGTTTGTCTGAGCCAGTTTTCATAGGTTACGATTTTATTCTCTGTCTGGATTCTCATGGGACAGTGGTGGAGGTGAAACAGGTATCTGTAAAAGAGATATTTGAGATGGAGAATTACATGTGTGTGTCCAGATGGGTGTCAGAGATGATTGTCAGGATAAGCAGGTTCCCCATGAAAATGTCCAGTTACATCATCAGAAACAGCTTAAACAGGAGGGGATGTATTTTGGTATCTTCTGATAATACAGGGTGAAAAACCCAGAAACATGTGTTTGGTTTTCTGGTTCCATGTAGCTGATGAAACTGCTGGAAAAGAGACTAGTGCAATGCAAATTGAGTCACAATCAACTATCAGCAAATTTTCATAAATATTATGGCTAGTATTTTAAATATTTTGAAATAATTATTTATTATATATACCTAGAGTGCTTTACTTGACAATGCCAATCTAAGAAAGTTGAAAAGGGCTTTCTGTTTGACAATATTCAGAACATTTAACAGGCTCTGCAATACTATCTCCTACTCTATCCATTCTTTTTTGGGCCTGCTAAGTTTTTCCTTTAGTTACTATTTTCTACTATAGGATGTGAAGAATATGAATCATCTCTCCCAGTTATAGTAAGGCTATCCCAGTTTCTATCATTTGGAAATTGTACTTGAGTACTTTGGAGTAAAAGATTTGTTAAATAGGCCTCTATATCAGAAGGAAAAACTGGTTATTCACTATTGGAACAGAAAGTGTCAAGTGGTATATGAGAGCAGCTTGGCTCCAAAGTTATCTGATCCTTACCTAGAGAGAAGGAGTTAGTGTACTCATATTCAGATTCCTCAATAAAGATATTATCCTGCAACACCCTATCCCACTGACTCTCCTCAATTTTTTCTACATATACTATTCCATTTTTACTGTGATCAATATCCATGTATCCTTATTCTTCAGTGCACATTCTATAAGGACTAATCAACATTGCCTTCTGGAATTCTTGCCCTTTCAGAAACTTGCCATAGCTGTGGGTAGGATGCATTTTATCAGGGTCAGTAGTCTATTTAAGGTAGAGATTGCTTTATCCATATGATTGACAGTAGAGTTCCTATACCTGGATTAAAATCTGAAGGATATTTACAATATTCTTTTACTAGTTTATCAAATTCAGGGTGATCAAAATCCAAATACCATCTAATTGCTTTCTCCCTTTTCTTAGATGTTTACAAAACTAGTAATTATATTGTACAGCAACATGTTGCTGAGGATTACATTTAGATTTAAACTTACCACCACAAAAAGTGGCCTTTTACCACAAAGAAAAATCAAATCCTATGTGAGATCTTATTCATTGTCACAACACCAGCCGCAGAGAGTTGAACGCTATTGAGATTGATCTTCTTGGAAGATCTCCATGAGGATGGTTACAGAATCTCTTGTCTGGATGCATATGTGTCCTGGCAGATTAAAATGTTCTGCACATGCGGTGGCTTGCTTTCCAGTGGAAATAGGATTTTTCAAATGAGGTGCCTGTTGTGCTTGATTGTTGAGTTCTGCACCTCATTGGAAGACTCTGTATCTCTTAGAGCTCTTACTAGAATGAATGCATAACAAAAAGGCAAAGCATACATCATGACAATTTATTGGATATCTCTTTACTCATGAATAGTAAATAGGGCATTACATTCCATTTTTACTGGAAGGAAGTACTCAGATGAAGGACTGATGTCATAATACAGGTATTTTCCATCCAGGAACTTTTCTTCAGATATTTTACTTATATATTTTAGACTATGTTTGTTAGTCTTCGTTACAATAAAGGGACTACAGAAATTATATATTAAGTTCCTAGACATATGAGGAGTGTACAGGGTTAATAGAGCGGATTGAAATTTACATTTACATTCTTCTTTATCAAGGCCTTATAGTAAGGTTTCATGATGATGATGTAAAACAGCTGTATTTCCTTGTCCCTCTCCATGATCACCTACTGTTCCTTTTTTTCTGAGAATTTAGAAGCTGTGTCAGAATTCTGAAAATTAATACTCTAAGTATAATAATAATTATTAGGATGAATATGGTATTAGCATAAGTTAATATATTAATTACTGCACTAAAGATGCTATTGGTAGCATTACTCACAAAACTGTCTGTTGTTTTAGTGGCTGAGGCAGCAGCAGGCCAGATGTCCTTCAGTTCTTCTCCTAGTTGTCTGAACCATTCTGGAGCATCCCGTTCATGTAACTCCAGTCAAAGAAGGCCAGTTTATACATCTATTTGTTCATCAGTGATAGCTCATATATCATGACCTTGACTTTAATCTTCTTCAGCTTAGCTGATTCCAATTAGAAGTAGTAATCTCAGTTGTTTTTTGTTTTTTTGTTTTTTGGTACTTGAATGTTAACCAAAACAACATTTGGCTCTTTAGGGAAATGTTTCTTTAACATTTTTTTGAAGCATGCTACTGTGTCATTGACAGTGATATTTGAGAATTGATATGGAATTACATTACAGCCCATAGAATCTAACATAACTAAGAAACCATCATTCTTAAAGGAATGAATTCTAAGCAAGGAGATGAAAATGTTTTTCTGGTTACCAGATATTTGCCCCAGTTTCATTGCCACAAGTTTGATGTAGAATTATTTCTTCACAAATAAGATATCTTTTCTTCACATTCTCTTGGTTCTAGATAATATGATTCACAATATTCTTTACTAACATGGGTGTAAGGTTGATGTATCTTTATTGAAGTGAGTTGAGTTCCTGTTCTAACTTGGTGTTCAAAGTTTTATACTTGTGATTTGGTTTAGCATGTTTTGCTAGGTAGAATAAACCCTGACATAAGTCCAATACTATTTGTCCAAACAAGAACCAACAAAATATATTTGTAGATATGGCACACAAGTTATAAAAAAATCTAAACCTCATCTGTGCAATAGGTTTCAAGATTTCTTCACTTTCTCACCCTGGATACTTTAGATCAATATTGGGATATTTCTTCATAAAAATTCCTTTTCTTTTGCCCTATTCCAAATCCTCTAGCCCTGAAGGTTGCAGAATGGTGTATATATTTTCCATGATGAGCACTGGGCTTCAAAATATCAATACAAAACTTTATTGTCCAAGAGGGCCCAATATCTCAGCAATGCAATCATCAAATATTGTCAGAATTTTAGTAGACTTTTTCCAACATGGATGTATGGAGTACACTTCTGTACCCTCTGCTGGAGAAATTGGCCAATGAAATTTTCCAAACAGGAGTGCAGTAGGATGATGCAGCAGGTGTAAGTCCCTCTCTGAGTTCTTGCAGTAAACACAATTGTTCTTCTCTAGACAAATTAGAATCATCAATATTTGCAAAATGCAAATTGGAATCGACACAAAACAGTAACTAATGAGGTGTTTGATGAATCTGTGAGGACTGTATATTATTGATGAAAAGCCAAACAAAATGGTTAGGTGGATAACTCTTTTGAGGCCATCCATACAACAGCTTATTGTATTTTATTTTACCATTTTTTTCCTTTATACATTTCCATTACTTTGGGGATTGGCAAGGGGTACTGAATTCCAACTCTATAACTCTGTCCTTGGTCCATTATGAAAAGTGGCAGAAGTGAATGCTGATCCTTGATCAGAATGCAGCACCTTAGGAATTGCAGTGTCTGATAAAAAGCTGAGAGCTTTAAATGTAGCATTAGTATTTTGAGACTTGATTAGGAATAACCAACAATATGTCATTCCAGCATTGATAGGAATATGTTCATAACATTAGATGAGGGTAAACGACTGATATAATTTATGTAAAGTTTTTCAAAAAGTTAGTCGGGATGAATAATTGTTTCTGGAGGAGTAGGAATATGAGAGGAGGCATTAGTTACATGTTATTCCTCACAATTGACTAGAACACATCTGATGGTTCCAATCATGTCAGGTCATGAATATTTATATTTTAGTTTAATTAAGGTGGCTTCCCATCCTCCACAAACTGTTCCAAAATACTGTGGGCCTTTTGTGCCAATTTTCCTCTTTCTGATACTGGTGCAATAATCATTTTCTCTTCATCTCATTCAATAAAAACATTACCATATTCCATAATATTTATTAATGGATACCCTTTGTGCTAGGACTCTTTGAGTCCAAGACTTTTTCCAGCTCCTTGTCCAGGTTGATAATTTTTTAGCTTTAGTTTGAATAGAAGTACATTGTTTCTGGTTCCATGGCTCATATACCACTTGGATACTAGGCTTACTTTGTTTAAAATTAGCAATAATTTAACTATTTACTTATATGTTGCAGTTTTTTTCTTATTATAAATAAAATAATTGAATATACAAGTATCCAATTCTTCACTGAAGCTTTTAGCTAAATACATGCTGTCTGTAACAATTAAAATTGACCCTTTTCCATGATGGCTTCTTTGACAGCAAATTCTAAGGCACTTATTTCAGCATATTGCACATTATCATCCCTAAGGGAAATCTCCATTGCTTAATAATGTAAAAATTAAGGTCAAATTTACATTTCAATCTTCCTATATCAGCAAAAATTTTCTTCTCAGGATTAGGATTTTCAATAGATGTCCCATCAGGATAATACACTGATGTATATGAAATTAAAGCATTTTGGGGGAGTATTTGTAGCTTATCATGTAGCTGGGGATGTGTGCAGAATTTTAGGGCCACAGTAGTGCCAGAACAAGGGGGGGACACCCGCACCTCCTGGGAACTTTGGAAAGGAATTGAAAGTTTCTCTAAGAATACACACAGAAGAGAATCTAAGATGGTGGGTAGGTGAGACAGGGCAAAAAAAACACCTCCATGAAAAATGCTAGATAAAAACCGGAAAGTGACCCAGAACATCAGTTCCAGTGATGCACCAGCCAGAAAAGGTCTGCTAAATCCACAGGGACTGTGCATTTGGTGAAACCAGGAGTCTGCATTCTGAAATGAGTGAGTGAGCTGGCTGAAAGTCTGGTGGCTGAACTGTGGTGTGGAAAAATGGTGGGCTGGCATTTGGAGATGGGCTAGTTCTTTTTTCAAAAAAAAAAAAAAAGAGCCCAGGAGCAGCTGTGGATACAATGGGGAGAGCTGCAAAGTGAGGCATGGTGGGAGCAGGCTGAGTCAACACCTCAGTGCCTGGTGTGGAGGATAACCCTTCCCACATCCACTGTTGATTGTCTCAGGACCAGCAGAGCAGAGGGGAGCCAAAAGGAGAAAAAAATCATGCCCCTTGCAGCCATCTCCCTGGCAGTCTGGGGACACTCCTCTCTGGGGCTGGACCCACAGGCCAGAGCTGCACTAAGAAACCCAGTGTCACAGGTAGTCTTTCCTGCAGCACTGCACACATGCCACAATATCAGGCATGGACAGTGGCCTTTAGTGCACCCATGGCTGATTGTCCTGGAGCTGGGAGGGCACAGCTGTGTGAAAAGGGGGAAGTTAAAATGTCCCACTCAACCATCTTTGAAATAGGCTGGGAGCACCCATGCACAGTCCAGTGTTCCAGGGCTTCCCTGTTGGGCTGGTGTGCACTTGTGATGTGGCATGGCCTTTCCTCAGCAGAGGTCCTGGAAGAGCACATCTGGGAAGGGGGACCTACTCAGAAATCCCAGGGACCCTACATCAATACCAAGGTCTTGTGGGTCCGAAGCAGAGACAATCTGTGGCAAGAATGAAATGAAGGCTTAGTCTCTTGCAACAGCATTAAATCTCTGGGAACACCTGGGAGGTTTGATTATTAAAGCTGCTCTGCCTCCCTAACCACCCAGACACACACCCCACATTCAGGGCAGACAGCACCATCAACACACCCAAATTTAGTGCACCAATTGAACCCCACAAGAATCAGATCCCCACACTCCACAAAGACAAAGTTGGGGAGAACTGACTTGAGGGGAATAGGTGACTCATGGATGCCATCTACTGGTTAGTTAAAGTGTATGACACCAAGCTGTAGTTCTGACAAATTAGAGATCAATAAAGCAAATGCCAAGAGGCCAAAAACAACAGAAAATCTTAAAGCATATGATAAAACCAGATGTTATGGAGAACCCAAACCCAAACATCCAAATAAAATGATCAGAAGACACACAATACTTAGTGCAATTAGTCAAAGACCTAAAGACAATGAGAGCATGGCACAGGATATAAAGTACATAAAGAAGAGCATGGCACAGTCTATAAAGGATATAAAGAAGACCCTAGAAGAGCATAAAGAAGAATTGCAAGAGTAAATAAAAAATTAGAAGATCTTATGGAAATAAAATAAACTGTTGGCCAAATTAAAGACTCTGGATACTCATAATACAAGATTAGAGGAAGTTGAACAACAACAGTCTCCTCAAGGATCACAGAATGGAAAATGAAATAAAAGAAAGAATAGGGAAAAAATTGAAAAAATCAAAACAGATCTCAGAGATATGATAGATAAAATAAAACATCTGAATTTAAGACTCATTCGTGTTCCAGAAGGGGAAGAGAAGGGTAAAGGTCTAGAAAGAGTATTCAAAGAAATTGTTGGGGAAAACTTCCCAAACCTTCTACACAATATAAGTACACAAAGCATAAATGCCCAGCAAACTCCAACTAGAATAAATACAAATAAACCCACTCCAAGATATATTCTGTCAGACTGTCAAATACTGAAGAGAAGGAGTTAAGTTCTGAAAGCAGCAAGAGAAAAGAAATTCACCACATACAAGGGAAACAACATAAGACTAAGGAGTGGCTACTCAGCAGCCACCATGGAGGTGAGAAGTCAGTGGCATGACTTATTTAAAATTCTGAGAGAGAAAAATTTCCAACCAAAATTTTACTTTATCCAGAAAAACTCTCCTTCAAATTTGAGGGAGATCTTAAATTTTTCACAGACAAACAAATGCTGAGAGATTTTTCTAATAAAAGATCTGCCCTAATTCAGATACTAAAGGGAGCCCTATGAGAGAGAAATAAAGAAAGGAGAGAGATATGTAGAGAATTTAAACAGACGCATATAGAACATTACATCCCAGGTCACTGGGACACACATATGTCTCTAGTGATCATGGATGTTTCTCCAGAATGGACCGTATGCTTGGACATAAAACAAGCCTCAATAAATTAAAAAAAAAAAAAAGAATTTGTTCAAAGCACATTCTCTGACTACAGTGGAATACAAAGAGAAGTCAATAACTATTAGAGACTTGGAGAATTAACAAACACCTGGAGGGTAAAAATGAGGAAGAGATGAAAACATTCCCAGATAATCAAAAGCTGAGGGACTTCAGCACTAGCAGATCAGCCCTTTTAAGATATGCTAAAGGGAGTTGAGCAGGCTGAAAGGAAGGCACAGCAAACAATTGACTAAACCACATGAAGAAATTAAGATTTCCAGTAAAGATCTCATGGTAAATGTAAATACCAATACTACTGTATTTTTGATTTATAACTCCACTATTTACTTTCTACAGGATCTAAAACACATAATCTGTAATGATAAATGAGTGGTTTGGGATTCAATGTAAAATATGTAGTTTTTGAGAAGAGCTACATAAAGGTGGGGGAATGATGGAGTTTAGGGACATAGTTTATGAAATTAAGTTGGTATCAAAGAAAAACAAGATTGTTATAGATTTAAGAGGTTAAATTTAAGCCCCATGGCAAACACAAAGAAAGAATCAGAGAATATGACCATAGAGATGAATAGTAGAGTAGGGGTTCTAAGAAGTGGGGGAAGGGGCAATAGGGAATTAAGAAATGAATGTAGGGTTTCTGTTTGGGGTGAAGGGAAATTTCTAGTAATGGATGGTGGGAAGATGGTAGCATTGCAACCTTCTAAATGTGATTAATCCCACTAATGGAATGCTAGGAAGGGGATGGAATGGGAAGATTTAGGCTACATATATGTATCCACAATTGAAAAAAAAAAAAGACAGTCTAAATAGATGACAATTAAATGCCAAGGATGATCCTGGATGGGATCTTAGGATGGAGGAGTGGAGGCTCAAAGGGACACAGATGGGACATAAGAAAAAAAAAAGGAAATATAGATTGCAAGCTTTGTATCAATGTTGAATTTCTTGAACTTCTTAGAGGTGCTTAAAGGGATTGCATAAAAGAATGTTCTTGTTCATGGGAAATGTATATGTGAATTATATTGCTTGTTCAAAGATGTGTGCAGCTTGCTCTCATATGTTCAGAGGACAGAGCAATAGATGATGGATGATAGGGAGGGAGGGAGGGATAGAGGGAGGGAAAGAAAGAAATAGTGGTGTGACAGGATGTTAAAGTTGGTGGATTGGGGTAGCAGGGGAGGTGGTCAGGGTATGCTGGAGTTCTATATATGGGGTCTGTATTGTTTTTGCAACTGTTCCTGTAAGTTTCAATTTATTTCAAAATAAAATTAAAAAAAAACTCAAAACAGGTGACTTGCTAATGGTTACACAACTCATAGGTGGCAGAACTGGACCTCCTGAATTTTAAACCCAAGTCTTCTGACTCCAAACCCAGAGCTGCTTCATGCCCTTCCTTCCCTCAATGAAGAATAGACATAAGGTTGCTTCAGATAACATGTGCACTGTACAGATTCATTGTGGGGCTTGGGGGAATTTGCTGTGCATTTCCCCCCATCTCCCCTGGGCCTTTGGGTTGATAATTCCTTTTTCCTTTCTCCTCCTGCTCACCAAAGTAGTGATGGGTTAGAAAGATTGTTTGAACTATGCCTTCTAAACTTGAGGCATTAGATTATTTTTACTGATGTTCACTTCTCTAGTTCATCAGAATTCTGGGCAGATCCATCTAAGTTTTATTGGAAGAAATGTGGTAGAAATTGAATTTTCAAAAATAATATTCATAACAGCAATCCCTTGCCATATTACCACATTGAACTCAAATCCTGGAATTTCCCAAAACCACTGAATAGTTAGTTCTTGTCAAGTAGACAGTTTGTACTTGAGGCAAAAAACTCAATCCTTGCTCTTGCTCCTTAAAGCGAAAAAAAAAAAAAAAAGAATGCACACACCTGCTTTGAAGAGTTACAGTCACTCACTGAGTGCTCCTCAGGCACAGAGGATCCATAGATCCTACAGGTGACTGCACTTCCAGGGGACATAAGTTCTCCCAGCAGCACTGGGCTGCTTGGATCCTTCAGGGCTTGGCTGGTGATGGTCTCTGCTGCCCCAACTCCAATGACTCTCTCTTTCTCTGCTACAAGGGGAGGGTAGATTTAGATTTGTCACTTAGCAGCCACAGCTCATGCTCACCCATATTCAGCAACTGATGTGAGCAAATCTGGGAGCATGTCTTTCCTCTTTCCTCTATTGCTGCCCCTTTCTTTACTGTCACTGTAACATCTTAAGGCAGAGGGAAGTTTTGCAACAGCTGTTTCTGGGACCTAGGGCCAATGTCCCATCTCCTCTGTTGGCTAGGAAATTTCTTTGCCACTGCAGCCACTTGCTGGACATCCCATGGTGGGCATTTGGGTAGTGATTGCTGTCTTCTGCTGTCAGTTTCCATCCTGAAGATCATTTGAATCCTAATATACCTGCTCCCTACTCCCCAGGGACATGCATCGACTCATATCAGAAAATCCTGATGCCCGGGACTCCTGTTTCCTGATAATCTTATTAACACTTTTAATCCTGCCACATTTAAATTTCAATGTTGTGCCATTACTGTAGATATTGCGTAAATTCCCCAGGAATAAATTAACCAAGGCACAAAATATAAAATCAAAATTGTTCTTGTCAGAAGAAGATGGCACCAAAAAGAGGAGTGGAAGTCAGTTAGTCCCCCAGAGCAACTAATAAACAACCAGGAACATCTAGTAAATGATCTGGAATAACAGCTGGGGATGATAGTGACTGTCCAGACATCATGCACCAACCTGGGTTGGGAAGAAAGCCTGAGATTGCAGCATGGAATCTGTGAGTAGAAACTGTGGATCAGAGCCAGGAGCCCCCTCCCCCATGGCAGCCTGAACTTCAAATGTCACTGTGATAGAGAGCAGGACACTCTGAAAAAGCAAATATACCTCAGTAAAGCTCCAGCTGGGGTTTTAATTGGCAAATGTGGACTGATTAATACAAGCTGCAAATCCCCAACAAACAAACAGAGGCTTACAGTGACAACTAAACTTGAAGAGCCAGGGGACTTTTATGTCTTGGGAGGGGGAGCCCAGAGGACCAGGTGCTATCTCTGGCCAAGGGTGAAACTAGGGGCTGTGGACTGACCCTGAAATTTGGGTTTTCTGTCCCTTTTTCACTCTCTCAACCTGGGTGGCTTGGTGGAGAAAGCCTCTGCCATTTTCAGCTTGCAAGACTCTGACACAGAAAAGGGTGGAGATAACAGAGTCAGAGAGAAAAATTACCTATTTATATGCAAATGAAAACTCCCAAGTGGGTGTATCTTCCCTAAGAGGAAGAAGGTGGTGTCAAGCTCTACTATATACCTTCCATTCAGAACAAGATCCCAAAGCCCAGAGGAAAACAGCCATTGGCCACACTTCCTTACACCAGTTGGGAGTGACAGGCTGACAGGTGCCACCTACAGGGCAGAAAAGCAAAGTGTGTGCCAATCCTCTTAGACACACCCATCAGGGAAACAGGGAACTGAATATTTCTTCCTTCACGGACCTGAGCCTGTTCAGGTCGGGGAAAACATGATTGAGTAACCAGGGAAAGCAGATGCCTAGATAAGAGAAACTACAAAATATGCTAGGGAAACTGAAGATATATTCCAGTCAAAGGAACAATCATACACTTCAACTGAGATAAAGGAATTGAAACAAATATTATTAAATCAATTCAAAACATTTATGGAAGATATGGCAAAAGAGACAAAGGCGATAAAGAAAACACTGGGTGTACATGAGGTAGCAATCAAAAGTTCAAAAAAAACAACTGGCAGAATATATGGAAAGGAAAGGCAAAACACAAGAGACAAATGGCACAAAGAAAACATACAACAGCAGATCCCAAGAGGCAGAAGAAAACACTCATGAAATGGAGAATAAGGAAACTGAAAGCTTTATTCAGTCAGTTTGCCCTTCAGCAAGTAAACTCCCACTCAAATAAGTGTATAGGAAAAGAAAATAGCATAAAGAAAAGAACACTGAAGACAAGAATTCCACTTCAACACATTTTTACTAAAGGAGCATATAAGATTAAAGGAACAAGTTTACACTGTAAAAATAAAATGATACATTACCAAGCCAGGAGACTTTTGTGCCTTCCAGATGCAGCTGGATATGAGATCAGAATACCCCTTCAGTCTAAGTTACAGAGTATTTATAGAGTCTTTTATTTAGGATACATTCAGTTAAATCATTTTCTGTTTTTATGTTTGAATCATGGTTGATCAATAGGTGGTGAACCATTGGTGAGTCAAAAACAAAGGAGGATATTCACAGCATTATTAAAGATTCAAACTTAGCATTGAATGTTTGTAAAACTTTACTGAAAACATTTCTACTAATTAAGTTATGATTTCTGTAAGAGCAAAATTACATGCCCTTTACTTATATGAAAACTAAAATTAGAAGTGATTAGTATTAGTTATATCTAACAGTATAGTTTTCCTTTTTTGATTCTATAATTAATTTCTAAAATTGTGAGAGATTACCATTACTTACATTAACTGATTAGCATAGTTTTCTTTTTTTCATTCTATGATTAGCTTAGCCATTATATCTCATTAGATATATTCCCTGATGGGTGTGTCTCATTATGTCCTTCAATTTCTTCTCTTTTATTTGGGTCTGTTTAGCCTCTTTCTCAGTACAATATTCTAATATAGGACTTGAAGGACAGGAATCATCTTTCCCAGTTGTTATAGTAAGTCCTTTCCACTTTATATCATTTGGAAATTGTACTTGAATATTTTTGTTAAATATGCTTCTGTTTCAGAAGGAATAACTGGTTCTTCTCTATCAGAACAGAAAGCATCATGTGTTATATAAGAGAAGCAAGGATCCTTAGCTATATCATCCTTATATAGAGAGAAGTCAGCATGCTCATCAGATTCCTCAGTAGAGATACCTTTCTGCCACGTTAGCATGTTTTATTCTTATTTTCAACAATGTTTTCTACCTCTACATGGTTACATTCTGTAATATTAAATATATTCTAATATATTTAGTTTTTCATTTGTTCATTATTTTCCTTATGCTTTTCACATGCAGGTCTCAGTGGACATGAGTACATTATTAACATGATCAGTTTTATCCTATTGTATTTCTTTCATTTGAATTTATGCTTAGAGCATTAATCTATACTTTCTTCTAAAAGTATTGTTATTTTTTATCTTTCCTCCAACTTCAATTTATATAATTGCTGTTGATATGAATTTAACTTTGCTTTCAACAAGTGACCAATTGTACAAGAACCATTTGTTTTAGATACTTTCTTTCTTAGTTGATTTTGATGTCACTTTTTTAACATAATCACTTTTATTTTATAGAACTTATTTTTTAATGTTCTGCTTCTGTGATATATCCATTTATATTTAAGCCAAATTTGGCAATGATTTGATTAGCATGGCTTTAATTCTAATTTTAATAATGAGTGGACAAATATTTCCTGTTTATACCTCTTTTAAAGATTATCATCCCATAATATTCTCTGTGGAAAACATGGTTAAGTAGCCTATACCTAGTGTTTTGTTAAAAGATGAACACTGAGTTTTTTGGGGGAATGTCAACATACTTAGTTTAATCATCATTTCACAGCCAATGTGAGGATCTCTGAGTTTACCATGTGCATTAATTCTAATTTCTGATGTAATGAATTACCACAAACTTAATGGCTAAAACAACACAAACATGTTACCATTCAGTCCTGGAGGACAAAACAAAATTCCCCTCATCTGTCCAAATCCATGGTGTTCTCAGGGCTGAGTTCTTCTCTGGGGGCTCTAGGCAAGGATCTATTTTTCCTGCTTTTCCAACTTCTTAGAGGCTTCTCAGATTCCTTGGCTCATACATTCTTCAATCTTCAAAGCCAGCAATGGACCATCAATTCCTTTCATAGCATCATTCTGATACTCACTGTTCTACATTCCTTTTCTACATTTTGTCCCAGCCTAATAACCCAGGATAATCTCCCAATCTAAAAGTCAAATGATTGCAACATTAATGCCATTTGCTACATTTGTTTCTCTATGCAATGGAACACAACATATTCTGAGACTTGGGGATTATTATATGGACACTGTTGGGAGCCCACTATTCTGCCAACCTCACTATATGCCACATTCTTTGTATCAAAAGAGATGTAATCTACAGTCTGTTTTTATTTTTATTTTTTTTTTTTGCCTTTCTGTTACTTGCAGCTGAAAGTCAATCCTAACTAGGTACACAGTTTTGATCCATCTTAGATTTTCAGAAAAATGACCCACTAATAAAAGGGCTGTGTGTGATCAAATGATCTGATTTGACATTATTTTCTAATGATAACACCAATAAAGTTTGTTCCAGTTTAAATGTATTGTGTCCCCCAAATGCCATTATCTTTGATGTAGTCTTGTAGGGCAGAAGTTTTGGTGCTTATTAGATTTGCTTGGAATGTGCCCCACCCAGCTGTGGGTGATGACTCTGATGAGATATTCCCATGGAGGCATGGCCCCACCCATTCAGGGTGAGACTTGATCAGTGGAGCCATATAATTGAGCTGAATCAAAGAGAAGGAACTCAGTGCAGCTGTGAGTGATGTTTTGCAGAGGAGCAAGCTTGCTAGAGAGGAACATCCTGTGAGAAAGCCATTTTGAAACCAATGTCCTGAGAGAAAGCCATTTTGAATCCAGAACTTTGGAGCAGACGCCACCATGTGACTTCCCAGCTAACAGAGGTTTTCCGGACGCCATTGGCCATCCTCCAGTGAAGGTACCTGATTACTGATGTGTTACCTTGGACACTTTATGGCCTTAAGACTGTAACTGTGTAGCCAAATAAACCCCCTTTTTATAAAAGCCAATCCGTCTCTGGTGTTTTGCATTCCACAGCATTAGCAAACTAGAAGAGATTTTGTTACCAGAGAAATGGAGTGCTTTTGCTGCTGAGTCTGCAAATACCAAACATTTTGGAACAGCTTTTCAAATGGATAAGGGGAAGATTCTGGAAGAATTATGAGGAGCTTGATAAAAAAGGCCTAAACTGCTTTGAAGAGACTGTTTGTGGAAATACAGACTCTAAATATACTTCTGACAAGAACTTGAACAGAAATGATGAATGTGTTGTTGTGAACTGCAAAAAAGGCAATCCTTGTTTTAAAGTGGCAAAGAGTTTGGAAAAATTGAGTCCTGGTGTCAGATGGAAGGAAGAATTTGAAAGCAACAACCTGGAATACTTAGCTGAGGAGATCTCCAGACTATGTGTGGAGAACGTATCCTGGCTTCTTCTTGCAGCTTATAGTAAAATGCAAGCGGAGAGAGATAGACTTAGAACTGAACTCTTGGGTTCAAAGAAACAAGAAGCTGATGGCTTGGAAAATTATGAGCTTCCAGGAGGTGGAATCCCAGAAGCTACAGCCCAATGTGAGAATGTAACCAAACATGGAACCCAGCTCCCATTTCAGTACAAGGCAAAATTGGAGATGGAATTATCCAGAAAGGATTTGTGGAAAGTCCTATTGTCTGATGGCTTTGACCCCTGCATGCTTCATGCAAATCCAACAGAATTTTTGGGAGATCTTTATAGACGGAGCCATTGCCAGTCTGGACTGGAGAAGACAGACAAGGAACAAACTGAAGGAAAATTTTCTTCAAAGACAGAGCCATGGAGGTTGAGGTCTGGAATCAAGAGGTCTTGGACTGGGAGAGTGGAGTGGCCCACACACATGGAAAGGGTGAGTTTGCCCTGGAGGTTGAAGGCGGGCCTTCTGCCTCGATGCTCAGGAAATGTCCTGCCACCCCAAGCCCCGAAGAGGGTGGAGCACATTCACAGGGAATTGGGGAGAACCTGGCCACCATCACACTGTTCTGAAGGGGTTGAGCGTGTGCCCCAGGGATGGAAGGGAATCTGGGTGCTGCCCCGACATTTGAGGAGGGTGGGGCCAAGATATGTTGGAGCACTCACAAAAGCATTTGGAGAGGAAAGGTCTGCCACAAAGGCCCTTAGGAAGGGTTAGACTCCTGCTCTCTCAAGCCCCAATGATGCAACCTCGCTTTGTTAATGACTCTCAGACTTTGAAATCTAATGGAGTTTGTCCTTTGGGTTTTGGAGCTGTTTTGGTCCTGTTAACCCTGTTTTCCTTACTGTATCTCCTTATGGCAATGGGAATGTTTATCCTGTGAATGTCCCTCCTTTGTATATTGGAAGCACATAACTTGTTCTAAGTCCAAAGATCCAAAGCTAAAGGAGAATTATGCCTTAGGACCCACCACGCTGGTAATTGATTTTGATAGGATCTTGTACTTAAGTTTTGTTACTGAAATGATTTAAGTTTTTGTGATATTGTGATGGCATGAATGTATTTTGTACTTGGAAAGATAATGTCTTTTTGGGGTCCAGGGGATGGAATGTGCCAGTTTGATTGTATTGTGTCTCCAGATGCCATTATCTTTGATGTAGCCTTGTGGGGCAGATGTTTTGGTGTTGATTAGATTTGCTTGGAATGCACCCCACCCAGCTGTGGGTGATGACTCTGATGAGATATTCCCATGGAGGCATGGCCCCACCCATTCAGGGTGGGACTTGATCAGTGGAGCCATATAAATGAGCTGACTCAAAGAGAAGGAACTCAGTGCAGCTGTGAGTGATGTTTTGCAGAGGATCAAGCTTGCTAGAGAGGAACATCCTGGGAGAAAGCCATTTTGAAATCAATGTCCTGGGAGAAAGCCATTTTGAATCCAGAACTTTGGAGCAGACACCAGCCATGTGTCTTCCCACCTAACAGAGGTTTTCCAGATGCCATTGGCCATCCTCCAGTGAAGGTACCCGATTACTGATATGTTACCTTGGACACTTAATGGCCTTAAGACTGTAACTGTGTAGACAAATAAACCCCCTTTTTATAAAAGCTAATCCATCTCTGGTGTTTTGCATTCTGCAGCATTAGTGAAGTAGAACAAAGTTACATTTCATCTTCTGACAACTACTGCACCATAAGAAATTTCATGAAAAATTAGGAGAATTCCAGGGTAGAGCTACAAAAATAAGCAAAAATCCAGAAACCTGATGTATTGAATCCAGAAAATGAAACAACAGATGTTTTATATCTAAATGAAGATTTCTTGGAGGGAAAAGCTATCTTCACCTGCAATTCAATATAAAAGTTAGGATGCTCAGTAATCTAAACTGTGACAAGGGCCCATTTCCAAGAATAGCATCATGTCTATAATGATAAAGCCCCTGCATGTGATACATCACAGGGTGGAGCCATCTTGCCTGCTGGACATCAGCCAAAGCACTAATATATTTGTTCAAAGGGTATCCCAACACCTACAAGGAAAGTTCTCCTCCATTAACCAATGGCTGTGAGAGTAACAAACACCATCAATCTCCAATGCATCAGCATCCTATGTGTGGTCCATGGCACAGCAGCATCAATCTCACCTGGGAGCTCATCAGAAATGCAGACTCTGAGGTGCCTCCCCATACCTGCTGAATTGAACTTTGTGTTTTACAGAATTGACATGTAATTTGTTTGAACAGCAAAGTAAGGAGACAGTGATCAAAAGGATGCAGAAATATCTAAGGCCTGAATTGATCAGAGTCAAGAAAAGGTAGAAACAAAGAGAACTTTGGGGAGTGTACAAGAATTCTTAGACATTACAGTCATTTTACAGTCATTGAACTGTGTTTGTGTATTAAACTCTTCTATGGGGAGAGGAAGTTGATTGTTTAAAAAATCTCAAAATTCTCCTTCAGGGGTAATGATTGAACAAAATGTGAGAAACACTGTATGTGAGGTATGGATGGAGAGAAGACTTGGGTAACAGATAAATCCCAGAATATAGGAGGAGCCCATTATGAAAAATCTTGTCTTCAACTCTGGGTGGGGATTCTGCATTCACTACTATGCCAGTTTGTATATACTATTGACCCCAGAAAAAGCCATATTCTTTGATGTGTTCTTGTGGGGGCAGATGTATTAATGTTGAATAGGTTGGAACTTACTGGTTCAGTGTTTCCGTGGAGATGTGACTCAATCAACTGTGGGTTAGACCTTTCACTGGATTATTTCCATAGAGGTGTTGCCCCACCCATACAGGGAGGGTCTTTACTGGATCACTGGAGTAGTTTAAAAGAGCCACAAGGCCCAGATGCAAAGTAGCTGCCACTGAGAGACACATTTTGAAGATGCCATTGGAACCTGACACTATTTTGTAGAAAGCCATTTTGAAATTCAACCTGGGAGCAAGCAGATGCCAGCCACGTGCCTTCCTAGCTAACTGAGTTTTCTAGATGCCATCAGCCATCCTCCAATGAAGATACCCTAAGTTTGATGCTTTACCTTGGACACTTTATGGCCTTAAGACAGTAGCTTTGTAACCAAATGAACCATCTTTATAAAAGCCAATCAATTTCTGGTGTTTTGCAAAATGCAGCATTAGCAAACCAGAACAGGTTTTGGTAATAGAGAAGTGGGGTGCTTGTGCTGCTAAGCTCAAAATACCAAATATGATGGAACAGATTTTTAAATGGATAAGAGGAAGATCCTAGAAGAATTGTGAGGAGCTTGATAGAAGACTAGACTGCTTGGAAGAGACTGTTGGTAGAAATATTGACTCTAAAAATACTTCCAATGAGACCCTGAGCAGATATGATGAATGTGTCCTTGCTGACTGGAAGAAAGTGATACTTATTTTAAAGTGGCAGAGAATTTGGCAAAATTGCTGGTGCTGGATGGAAAGCAGAATTTGAAAATGATGTCCTGGGGTACTTGGCTGAAGAGATTTCAACAGTAAATATCAAGAGATTGGCCTGGCTTCTCCTTACAGCAGAGAGAAATTAGCTAAGAACTGAACTCTTGGGTACAAAGAAACCAGAAACTGATAGTTTGGAAAATTCTGAGCTTCTAAAGAGTAGGATCCCAGAGGCTAGAGCCCCATATGAGGATTTAAACAAATGTGGAACCAAACTGCCATTTCAGTACACTCCATGATTCGAGATGGATTTATCCAGAAAGGATTTGTGGAAGGTCCTATTGTCTGACAGTTTTTACCTCTGTGTGTTTCACACCAAACCAAAATGACTTTTGAGAAAACCATATGGCCAGAGTTATGGTCACCCTGGACTGGAGGGGACACAGGAACAAACTGAAGAAAAAGTTCCTTCAAAGACAGAGCCATGGAGATTGATGTCTGGAGACAAGAGATCTTGAGCTGGGAGAATGGAGAGACCCATGCACATGGAAAGGGTGAGTTTACCCTGGAGGCAGAGCACAGGCCTTCCACCATGATGCTCAGGAAGACTACTGCTGCCTCAGGTCCCATTGAGTGTGGAGCACATTCCTTGGGGGTTGGCAAGAGCCTGACTTCCACCCCACTGTTCAGAGAGGGGAGAGCCTCTTCCCAGAAAGGGAGAGTCTGGTGGCACCCCACTGTTTGAGGAGGGTGGGGCTGAAAAGAAGGTGGTCTCCCCAATGTGTGGATATGTTGGATCACTCACCCCAGCATTTGGAGAGAAAAGTGCTGCTGTGTAATCCTTTGGAAAGTGTGGGACTGCCACTCTCTGAAGCCTTGAGGATAAAATCTTCTTCAGTAAATGACTCTCAGACTTTGAAATCCAATGTAGTTTGCCCTGCAGGTTTTCAGAACTGTTTTGGTCTTGTTAACCCTGTTTTCCTAACAGTTTCAACTTATGGCGCTGGGAGTATTTATCATATGAATGTCCATCCTCTGTATATTGGAAGTACATAACTTGTTCTAAGTTCCATAAGTCCACAGCTAGAGGGGAATTTTGTGTTAGGAGAGACCATGCTTGTAACTGATTTTGATGGGATCTTGTACCTACCTATTGTCACTGAAATGATTTAAGTTTTGGTGATATTCTGATATATTTTGTATTTGGAAAGAATATGTTTCTCTGGGGTCCAGGGGGTGCAGTGTGTTAGTTTGTATATATTATGTCCCCAAGAAAAAGCCATATTCTTTGATGCAATCATGTGGGGGCAGATGAATTAGCGTTGATTACATTGAAACCTATTGGTTCAGTGTTTCCATGGAGATGTGACTCAATCAACAGTGGACGAGACCTTTCTTTGGGTTATTTCCCTGGGGGTGTTGACCCACCCATTCAGGGTGTGTCTTTACTGGATTGCTGGAGTACTTTAAAAGAGCCACTCAGGCCCAGAAGCAGAGTAGCTGCCCCTGAAAGACACAGTTTGAAGATGGCCATTGGAAGCTGACACTGACATCTGGGAGAACACCATTTTGAAATGCAGCCCAGGAGGAAGCAGATGCCAGCCACCTGCCTTCACAATACAGAGGTTTTTGGATGCCATCAGCCATCCTCTAATGAAGGTACCCTGCTACTGATGCCTTACTGGGACACTTTACAGCTCTAAGACTGTAACTATGTAACCAAATTAACCCCCTTTATAAAAGTCAATCCATTTCTGGTGCTTTGCAAAATGGGAGCATTTGCAAAATGGAATAGGTACCTTCAATTCTTTCTCAACACCTGATCTGTAATTTGCTCACTCACTAAATCAGTGCCACAGACTCTGTCTTAAGCTTTCCAGGTTGCTACGACAAACACCACAAGATAGTTTGGTATATTGGCTCATGGGTTTATAGGCCAGAAGTCCCAAATCAAATTGTGGGGGAGGCCATTTGCCTTCTGGTTCAGTAGTTTTTCTAATGAAAATCATCATGTATGTATTGTTGGTTTCTACCTTCTGTGTGAATTAAGGCTCATGCTGTTTCACTTGGGACACATCTAAACAGTATCTTAGAAGATTCTATCCACAAATAAGCCTACAGTTTACTGATAATACATGATCAAATTGTCCCATTTTTACAGATGGGTTCATGCATGCAGGAGCAAGTATTAAGTGTAAATACATGTCTTTTGAGGGTGCATATAATTCAATCTGCCACAGTCTTCCTTCTGGACCCCAAGAAAGATGTTCTTCCTTTCTGAAAAATAGATTCACTCAGGGCAGGCCATGTTACTGACTAGCAGCCCCACCCTCTGTGTGCTCTCTCCATAAGCCACACCTTGCACTCTCACTGCCACTCCTGCCCACACAGGGCCCTCCCTGACCCAGCCCTTCTGATGCCCATTTGCCTCATATCTTCAACTCTCAAAGGGGAACTGAAGAATAAAACTGGATGCCTGCACCCTGTGAAAGCTGGTGGAATGTGACCCTTGCAGAAACACCCATATGCTGGAGACAATTGGAAGAAAAGACAAGGATGATCAAGAATGTGAAAGCCCCAGCCTACATAACTGACTGGTTTCATCTCTGGAGTTGTTGACAGGGTGAGAAAGTTTTCTCAGCATTGGAAGACAACCAGCACCTGGACCCAAGGCTGCTCATAAAATATAAAATTCTCAGGCACTTGATATTTACCCAACAAAAGTATTGGCATCTTCTTCAAAATACCTCTCTAGTGGGAGATCAAAGGAAAGCAAAGCACTCCTTCCTTTTCCTTAAATTTCCATATTTGTAGAATGACTCAAATCCCAACACTTGTTTATATCCAGTCTTGGTTGGATGTTATTCAAGGATCAGCATAGTCCCCTTATCCTTCCCCACAGTTTTGTCTAGAGGTGCCATTATCAAAATTTGCAGACCTTAGTAAAGTGATGTTGTTAAAATTTTTTTAAATACATTCAACACATTACCATACACCAAAAGCTTTATGCCATTTCATTGAGAATTCTAAGTATAAAATTTCACAAAACAGTTATGGGTATTGTGCTAATTTGCATATATTATGTTCCCCACAACAAGCCATGATATTTAATCCAATTGGGATTAGGTTGTTTCCATGGAGATGTGACTCACCCAACTGTAGGTGATAACTTTGATTAGGTTGTTTCCATGGGGGTGAGGCACTGCCCATTCAGCATGGGTATTGATTAGTTTACTGGAATCCTTTAAAATGCTGCTGCACGCTCTGACGTTGGCTGGCTTAGCTCATAGATGCTTGGAGTTGCAGACCTCTGACAGTGGCTAATGCTTAGGCATTTTGGAACATGGTATTTTGGAAACACAACCTCTGAGGAAGCAAATGCCAGCCAGATGCCTTCCCAGCTTTTCCGATTTCCCAATGCTGCCTTTTGGTACCTGCTGCTTGCAGATTGGGCACTCAACATTGGCTATAGCTTAGTTGGCCTTGATCAGTGGAAGTCCATATTGCTGAGCCTATACATTGCCTCCATCCCTACCATCAAGGTCATTTTGTTCATAAATTCATTCAGAAATCACAAGTGTAGTGCGGGAAAGGTCACTGGTTGGCATCCACATTTGATGGTTGAGTGCATGTGTCCACTTGGCTAGGTGATGATGTCCAGTCTGTTGGTTACGCAAGCACAGGACTTGTTGTTACTGTGAGGATATTTTGTGAATGTAAATTACTAGTAAGTTAATTGCATTTATGGCTGATTACATCTATAATCAACTTATGAGATTGCCTTCAAGAATGAAATCTTGTCAAATCAGTTGAAGGCTTTGAAATGAGAAGTGATGATTTCAGCTGTCAGAAAAATCTCCATCTCTGTTTCAGCCACACAGATTCTCCTGGAGAACTCATCAGGGATCTTCATCTGCCTTTCTGGCTTGAATGCTGTCCTCTGGAATTGGACATGTGCATCCTCACAGTCATGTAGATAATTTTTGTTAAAAATCGCATAATATTTACATATTTCTCCAGTCAGTTCTCTTTCTCTATAGAACCCTACCAAATACAGCCTTAGTCATGGAAGATGCTCTTGAGAACAGACTCTTAAGGAATAGATTTCTAAATTTGTTTTGGGAGTTTTAGAACAGGTTCTCTCACCTGACTAGATTCAAAGGCACTAATGACTCTATACTCAATAATGAAGATGGCATTGATATTCCATGGCCTGAGTTTGCAATAGAGATATGGAAAATATCACCACTGGATATGCCTACTCAAATGCTTACATAATAAAACTCTGGGTGAAAGTTTCTGACACATTATTAGAGTTTTGTGGAGTTAAAAAGTATGGTGATGTTGGCTGGTTGCTCCTAAATTTGCTGGATACAGTTATAAAAGAAAGGAATTAGCTGAAGGCTTCAAATTTGCAACGTAAGCTCCACATTAAGGACATGAAATTTCTATGTGTTTTCTGAGTTCCCAACCTTGCAAAATGTCTGCTGTTAAAGTAAGGGCATTGATTGGAAAGGGATGGAAACCAGCAAATTGGAATGGGGACATATGGTTGATAATGGAGGAGGGGACATTAAACCCTGGATTCTGCTGAGTCTTTGACAGATAACCCTGTAATGATCTGCTCTGGGAAACAGTCACCCAACATCCAGTCTGCCCTGAGGAATCTACCATCCAGCCTCCACCTAAAGAGATTAACCCTGGTGTGACTGATAAACTTGTAAACATCTCTTTGAATCAAACAGCTCTTACTAATCTGTCTGAAGAGTGAACGTTACCCATGGACTTGCACTTTATTCTGGAGAGAGATAGTGTACTTCCTGTTTTATGCATTACAGTTGAATATTATTGGGTGGAAAATATGGATGTTATTGTTTTTATTTGTAGATTAAGTATAGTTTATGTGATGTGTATGGCTTGCAAGTTGACAATGGGTTGACTGGGATTGTTAGGTTCCTGTGTCAATTCAGCCAGATGAAGGAATCTAGTTGTTTGGTCAAGCAAGCACTGCCCTGATTGTTACTCTGAGGACATCTCAGGAACTTAACTCATCAGTAATTGGATGGCATCTATGCCTGAATGCATCTACAGTCAAATGGGGAGATTGCCTTCAACAATGAGAGCTATCTCATCCAATCACTTGAAAGCTTTAAAGGTAGAAGGTATGATTTCTGCAGTCAGAAGAGGAAATTTACTTCTCTGTTTCAGCATCCAGCTTCTCCTGGATAATTCATCAAGGATTTTCATTAGAGTTTTCAGCTTGGTGCTTGCCCTCTGGGATTTGGACTTGTGCATCCCCACAATCATGTGAGAAAATTATTATAAAAATCTCATAGTATTTGCAAATATCTCCTGTTGCTTCTCTTTCTCTAGAGAACTCTGAACAATACAGCACAGAATGTATTAGCCAATCCACTGAGTATCAAAATTCTCCTCTGTTGAAATCACCCTCTAGTAAGCACTCACAGGGGACCCAATACTTTCCTGTTTTTTACAATTGAGAAAGGTCTATACACATAGACTTCCCCCTGACTTCTTTGTCTTGACTCCCCTGACTTCTCCCCTTGACATTTTTAAACCAATCTTCAAATAATGTTCTTTCCAAATCCTTGACCATGTAGACAAATCACTGGCCACAGCCCACAAGTGCACCTCTAACCACTTCTCCTTCTAAGAAAAATATTAACCAGATGCACTTTTTGAAGTTCTCCCCATTGGGCAGTTTTCCCTTTACCACTGACTTTCAGGGATAGCCTAGAAAGGAGTGATAGTGCTGCAGTTGTGCACATACAGGTGGTACTGGTATATCATGCAAAACCATCTCAAATCAAGACCCAAATTATCCTTCCTCAGTCAATTCATCATAGGTAACACCCAAAGAAGCTACAGTGGCTGCCTGGGAAACAGTAGGCAGTGAGGCAAGAGTGGGAACCATGGTCATTTGGGCCACTTCTTCCTGCAACATATTTGTGCATTCAGGGCCTATGTGAACCAGATCTCTTATATACCAGTTCCATTTCATGATGGAGTGCTTCTGTGAACATCCAACTTTAGGGCTTGGGTAAGAAAGTACTCAGCTCATGGCAGGCAAATCAGGTCCCATGGTAATGTGGTGTCCAGTGTTTATACAAGCATTCAGCCTCTACTAAGTCCCAGTAACAGGAAAAAGGTGTTTCTGAAAAGGAGAATAGCTATATACAGAGGATGGTAGGGCTTTCTTCCAATTTTCTTGGGGTTGCACTGCGATTCTATCACATGTTATACCAAAGGCTCCAAATAGCCTCTTTCATTGCCACTGAAGCATCCAGCATCACTGTACTATGTGATCCAAGTGACACAGCCACTGGTCTGGAAGACTGGGCCTGGGAAAACCCTCTATTTTCCAAGTTATCACTCAAAACTCACAGCTTTCCATATCACTAAGTAAATGGACTGGAAAAGCAAACCCAAATGAGGAACCCATTGACTCCCAAATCCAAAGATGCCAAATAAGTGTTTTCCCTCTTTTTGGGTTGAATGTGGAGTCAGATGACATAGTTAATCCTTTACTTTAGAAGGGATATCTCAACATGACCCATAAAACTGGACAGCTGGAAATTTCACTGAGGTAGAAGACTCCTGAATTTTGGTTGATTTGTTCTGCTACCCTCTGACATGCAAATCCCTTACCAATAAGCTTGGAGTAGTTGATGTTTCTTTCTTTTTTTCCTAGATCCATTCAGCATAATACTATCAATATAATGGATAGTCTGATTTATGGAAGTGAGAGATTATCAAATTTCCCAAAGCCTAGATTATGACATTGACCTGGAAAGTTGATACACACCTGAGTTAGACAGTAAAAGTGTATTGCTGGCCTTTCCAGATAAAAACAAACTAATTTTGGTGATCTTTAATAAAAAAGCATCTGCCTGGTCCATAGCTGCATACCTGATGTGTTAGTTTCCCAATTGCTAAAACAAATACCTTACGGGTTGATTTGACCAATTGTAATTTCTGGTCTCATTCTTCTGGTGCTAGAAAAGTTTCAAAATTGAGGTGTCAGCAAAGTACAGTACTTATGGACTGTGGACTTCTGGGGTTGCCTGCCAGCAATCCTTGGGTCCTAAGTTTTTCTCTCAAATCGCAGTACATATGATGATGTCATGACTTTCCCTTCTAGGTTCTATTGACTACAAGCCCATTCTTGTGGCTTTCTCTCTGTGGTCTTCTCTATAAAGCCTCCAGTAATAAGGCTGATACCCATCCTGATTCCGTTGGCCACATCTTAACTAAACACAGTATCTTTAAATGGTCAACTATCATCAAATATCTTCAAACATCTTCAATTTGCTTAAGCAGTGATACCATATCTGGAACAGCAGCTGCTATTAGAGTGACCACCTGGTTAATGTTACAAAAATCCACTGTCATCTGCCAAGATCCCTGTTTCCTGCACAGCTCAGATAGGAGAATTGAAAGGAGATGTGGTGGGAATCACCACCCCTTCATGTCCTTGATGTGGGTACTAATACCTGCAACCCCTCCTGGAATGTGGCACAGCTTTTGTTCCACTAGTTTTCAAGGTAGAGACAGTTTTAGTGGCTTTTGCTTGAAACCCTGAGCCCAATCTTCTCCTGTGCAGATAACTGTGCAAACCTCAGCAAACATATATATGCACACCAACAGAAAGACACACACCCAAAGACACATGCAACATGCTCAAAGACACACACAAACACATGCATGCACACACACAGATATGCACACAAAGACACACACAGAAAGAGAGGCAAACGTACACACAAAAACACACGCAGAAACACAAACACAGACACACAGACATACTAAAAATTGCCTCCTGGTGATATGTATCACGTTCTTCTCACCCCCAGAAAACTCGAGTAAGTCAGTGAGTACCATGCAAGCTGACAGCACTGTATTATTTCCACAAAATATTTCAAAATTTTTCCCAGAAATTCCAGTTTGAAACTCATTGCATGTGAAATCACAGGGCTTCGTTTGGTATGGAAATGTTCTGCCCAGTGTTTAAAGAAATGTGAAAATCTACTCTATAAACAAAAAGAAAACAATGCCACACACTTGATTGGAAAGATATATATATAATCTCAAATCACCCCTGAGGGACTGTGATAAAGAAACTTTCCTTAGTCCTTATGGCATCACAGCCTTTGAAATACACCCTCATATACATAAAAATGAATCAAAAACAAAAACTAGTTTTATCCAGAATAAAAGTAGTGATATTTTTATAGTGTCAAGACATCATATGGATTGAACATCCAAGAGTAAAATAAGCAAAGGGAACACATCAACATTTCACAGAAGAAAAAATAGTAAGTAGCACAAATGTGGGTATTTTTTATGTGAAGTTGTACAAGACTTTTAAATGATATTAAATGCAAAAAATTGGAATCAAACAAAATTGATTTTGAAGCTCAGATCTACCATATATTAGTGGTTGATATTTGATAGGAGCCAAATTATTTTAATTAATAATAGTCACATATATAGAAGTGAGTTTGTTATCCATCCTAAGATAGATGGCTGAGAAGCTAAATAAATTATTTGCCAAAAGCTCAGCATGGTTCCTTCCTGTCAGTGAAATGAATGGTTATTATGGATGACAAGAAGAGGCAGATTTTGCTTCTACCTCTTAAATATCTTGTTCTTTCCAAATAAATCCCCAATCCCATGTCTGCTGGATCTCTATAAACAATGATACTGTACACCTTGCTAGATTATAGAGGATAAAGATGGCCTTTAGTCAATTGATAGAGAATGTTTTCAAGTGAAGGGAGAAATTGATTCAATTTTAGAAATAGAACTAACCAAAAAAGACAAAAAATACAATAAGGAAAATAGAGATGTGCATCCAAGAGAGTAATACATATAAAACACTAATCATTATTAATCACTAATTCAATAGGAAAAGAATTCCTATGTTTGAAAGGCAATGGGAGAAACAATGTGTAAGACTGGAAGATTTATTTGACCCCACAAAATGAATGCACTTTCACACAGTGCCAATAAATACATCTACATATACAAAAAATAACTAAAATGCAAGCAGATAAGTTACTTAAGTAAAGCCCTACATTTCTGTGTTTGAAATATTTCAATCACAAGCAAAACACTCAGACTCTTGTATGCCGAGCAAGACTTTAACATACAATTGGCTCCAATGAAGAAGTCTGGCTAATAAACTCACATTAATTTAACTTTGCCATAAAGGAATATTTCCATGAAATTTTTAGTATACCACCTTACAGCTATTAAATAAAAATTACCTTTTCCCATGTGTGCCAGTTTGAGTGTATTGTGTCCCCCAAATGTCATTATCTTTATAGTCTTGTGTGGGGCAGAAGTTTTGGTGTTGGTTGGATTTGCTTGGAATGTGCCCCACCCAGCTGTGGGCAATGATTCTGATGAGATGTTCTCATGGAGGCGTGGCCCCACCCATTCGGGGTGGGCCTTGATCGGTGGAGCTACATAGATGAGCTGACTCGGGGGGAGGAAGAGAGTGCAGCTGGGAGTGATGTTTTGAAGAGAAGCAAGCTTGCTGGAGAGGAACGTCCTGGGAGAAAGCCGTTTTGAGGCCGGAGCTTTGGAGCAGACGCCAGCTGCCTTCCCAGCTAACAACGGTTTTCCGGACGCCATTGGCCGTCCTCCGGTGAAGGTACCCGATTGCTGAGGTGTTACCTTGGATGCTTTGTGGCCTTAAGACTGTAACTGTGTAATGAAATAAACCCCCGTTTTATAAAAGCCTATCCATCTCTGGTGTTTTGCATTCTGCAGCATTAGCAAACTAGAACACCATGTAATAGCAGATGCAGGAGTGTTTGTCTCATGATATCCTGTTGGAGGTAAAATCTACCTCCATTGGACAGGAACCTTGCCATCAACAGAGAACCTAGTTCTCAAATATATCATTCTTAAGAAAAAGCCTCACTTTATTATATATTACTTGATTGCTAATACTGTATATTTTCCTGCTCCCACTTAGGACAAGTCTCCACGAACAGATATTCTGCTTTTCCTGGAAACACTTTATCCCACATATTCCCTCTGCTAATTGCACTTCCATTCCCATCACTTGTCATCTGGAACCCCTGCATTTCTGAGTCCAGTGGACACTTCCTTTTGACATAATAAATAAAGGCATGCATTAGTTATACAACAGGAAGCAAGTATGATGAATTCTCAGCTCTAGGCTAGGCTGGACTGGCTCTCAGGTGACCTCAGGGCAAAGTTCTTTTCTTATATCTGCCTCACCATTTCCCTGCAAAATCTGCTGAGCTTCTCTGAGAAGAAGGTCTCTGTGTGGAAGTCCTAAGTCCTCTCCAGGTCATTGGTGATGGGACTGAAGCCCTTTCCCCATCCAGAGTGCAGGAAAGAGTTGGTCATCATTCCCCCAAATACAGTTGGGATACCAGAGGAAACAGCATGTCCCTTCCAGTACTGGATGCCACAGGATGAGGGACAGCAGAAAAGGAGATATTTACACATCCCCTATAGCTTCTCATTGGACATATTTCCTCATTACTTCTACCCAGGAACTATCATTTCCCTGTGGGACACTGGTTTGGACAGAAAGGAAAATTTTCCTACTGATTCTCTGTTGCCAAAACCCTAGTTTATGAGTCAGAGGAATCCAATTTTCTTTATTTCTCCATGTACTCTCCTGGTTTCTATAGATCTAACCTTCAACAATTTACCCCAACCATTGACTTAATGTTTGTTCCAAAATTTACAGCTGAAATCCCAACCTAGACTAGGTACCTTAGATCTCCAAAATTCTGATATGGGGTGAGGATACAACTCTCGTGGTCACCTCCATTAATTTGCTATTCTCCTCTTAAACAAAGTGAACTCTATTCATTTGATATAAAACCATGGATGCCACACTCCTTAGCTTGATGATCCTTTGCAACAATTAGGAAGATCATGCTTGTAATAAAAATTAACACGTGTCATTTTGTACCTCTTTTATAAAATGTTTGCGTATCATAAGATATATTTAGTCCTTCTTACACAGCATGAACTGAGCCCAGCACCAGGAAAGATCATCTTATTTATTTTTCCTGCCAATCCTTGAGTGGGGCTCAATTTATTTTATTAATAGAACTATTATTTCTATGAATTTAAGACTAAACAAGAAATAAAACTTTTATATGCTTTTTAAAACTTTACATTGTAGTAACATAAGTACAATTAAAAAATTGTGCTTTAGCCATTATTCAAGTGTAAAAGTCACTGATAATATTTGCATTCACGTGTTTCTAACAATCAAGATCATTTATCTAAACTGTTTCTTCACCTTTAACAGAAACTCTGCACATACTTAGCAATATTTCCTCCCCAAATTGGTCCTGGTATTGTAGTTTACTATTCACCTCCATGAATTTCATATATGCAAGATCATAAAATATGTGTCTTTTTATGTCTGGCTTATTCCTCTCAACATGATATATTCAATGTTCATTCATGTTCTGGCACACATTAGAAGATCAATCCTTTTTGTTGATGAATAATATTTCATTTATTGTATAAATCACTTTGGGCCAAAAGAAGATCCTAGGACTGGCCATGATCTCCTTGGATTGGGTTGTTTCCACAAACTATATCCAGATTTGAAAATTCATTGAGCTTGTGATATGGAACTTTCTCATAAAGATAGATAGGTAGATATTATAGTATAACACAAGAATTTTTAAAAGTCTTATCTTGAATACCCCCTTGTACTATATCCTTGAAATTCATTCTTTCTGAATGTGATATGGATTTCATGTCTATTAAGTAGAGCAGTTATTGAAAATTAAAGGAGATGGGGTCCCTAACAAGTTTCTGTAACATCCCTGAGTCGCCATATGATCCCTGGGCACCATAACTCTAGGCCTGTGATGTGTGCACAAATACACCCAAATTTCTTTGTGCTATTTTGGTTGGTTTTCTGTTACTTGAAGCTGAATTCTGCCCATAACTAGATTCAATGTTCCTGATACATTTTAGAAATATTGTCACATTTCCCACAGAGAAGTGATCTGCAAGGTGATATAAAAATAGATTTAATATGTATTTTGTAGTAGTCACACAATGATATTGCAGTTTATTCTTTGAATATTGTAGGTGAAGATATGCCTTAACAAATTAGAAGACCTCCAAATTAGAACTATGGAATAAGGCAAAATCCAAAAGCATGACTTAGGGGAAGCAGATAAAGTAACTAAATGTTTCATTACACATAAGATAGGAGTCAGTGGACATGAAACTAGATATATTCTGATATACTGTTAAAGCCTTTAGAAAACACAGCAGAATCATTTCAAATATTAACAAAAATATAAAACTCCTGAAATAGGGAATGGAAAATTTGTGAATACTCAACAAATGTGAATAAAAATAGGTAAAATATATTCATATCACCAAGAGGCAAGCACTGTGCTATATTTGTCTGCATGATATATTTTTTTGTTGAGTATTTCAATATTATGGTCCAATTTTTCATTTTTTCCTCTCTTATTTCTAACAAAGACTTTTCATTCTGAAAGAAATATTTCTTTTTAACATTATATGTGTCTATGTAGAAATTTGTATCTCTATATATTCATGTATATTCTCTAAAAGCTAGTATTTTCTCTTTTTCCACATTTGTTTGCAATTTATTTGGGAATACAGAGATATGGTTTAGCATTATGTTTTTCTAAATAACTAATCAGTCCTTGAACAGTTTTTCATAACTTTAATAAAACCTCTTTAAGATAAATAGGAAATAAATATACTCAGATTAACATGACAAATAGTAACATATCCTAGATCATGGTGAGCATCAAATTAAATTACACAATTCTAGGGTTATTCACTTTAAAGCCAGAAAGAAAAAGACCATTCCCACTCTTTCCTTTAATCTTAAAATTCTCTGTATATTTATCTATATTTTCTAATAGCTAGTATTTTCTCTTATTTCACATTTGTTTGAAATTTATTTGGAATACAGAGATGTGATTTAATATTCTGCTTTCCTAAATAGTTAAGGTTTTTGAACATTATTAATAAATTAAATTATAAAATTCTAGTGTTATACCCTTTAAATTCAGGAAGAAAAAGACCATTTCCACTCTTCTCATTATTCTTTATATTGTCTGGAATTTCAAATGAATTCAATGAGATTTAAAAGGGATATGACTTATGAATTATTTGTAAAAACAATATTTATAAATTATTTGGAGAAAGTAGATGGATTTGAGAAAAAACATTTAAAATAATAAGAAAATTCAGAGAGTTAACATTACATGATAAGTACCAAAAACAATCAAAAGATTTTCCAATATATCTGAACTACCATGGTTATGATGGAGGGAAGTATTTTATTCTTAATCACACTAAACCAAAAATACTGTTAATAAGAAATGAACATTATATTTATTAACAAAGCAATAGGGAGGTTTACTGGAATGGCAATGTTTCTGGATTAAGAACATTAATCTTAAAGAAAGACAACTCCTCATAGATAAATTTAGCTCTTTAATGGAATCCTCATTAAAATTCCAATGGTATTTTCCTTGCATGTGGCTAAGTGATTTTGAATTCATCTAGAAGAATGATGTTGTTAGGGCTTGGCATAATAAGGCCATTTGTGATATCTGGTTGGAGTTTGCATAAGAGTAACCTCCAGGATAACGTCTTGACTCTATGTGAAATATCTTAGCCACTGTAACCTTATTTTGTAACCTTTCTTTTCCCCTTTATGGTCAATAAGGCACCATCAATCCCTCAATTCGAGGACCATGTTCAGTCCCAGAAGTTATGTACCATATCATCAGAGAGCATCAATCCCCTAGGTGTCATGTCCCACCTAGGGGGGAGGTTAAATAATATAAACAATTTATTTGTTGAGTTGGGTTTAGAGAGAGAAAGCCCACATCTGATCAACAAAAGAGGTTTTCTGGAGGTGTCTCTTAGGCATAATTATAAGTAGGCTTACCCTCCTTTTTAAAGCCACAAGTTTTGCATGAGCAAGCCTCAAGATGAAAGGCTTAACTTCTTAAGAAAATGCCTCCTAAATTCACATAGCATATATTTGGTTCAAGATAAATAATCAGTGTCTGACTTTATCTTCACTCAGTTGAACAATCATCACTCTAAATTTTAAACAATTACCATAACACAAAACATCCCCAAGCACTTATCAGCCCCTAATTATTCATCCTTAGTATTAGTGTAGTGCAAGTAAGTTATTCCTAAAATATACATTAATATATCTATAAAATGCAATGCATAGTTTTTCCCATGTACTACTTTGTTGTTAACTCCTAGTATCAGTGTCATATCTTAGAAGTATATCATGTAAATGCTTATATTTGTACTGCTAATCTGTGGTATACATGCCTTTAACCAACAATTTTTGATCATTTTTTGCCTTCAGTGCAGCACTGATACTTATAATATGACTAATGAGCAATCACCCTTGTCCATTCCCATATCTTTATATTCACCCTCATCAACATATCTGCACATATTAAGTAATCATTTCCCGTTCATTAAATTCTATCTCTAGGTCTCCTACATTTTGATTTTACATGGCTCATGGAGATCATATACCTTTCGTGTCTGGCTTATTTCTTTCAGCATTATGTCTTTAATGTTCATTCATGTTGTCATATGTTTCAGGACATCATTCATTCTTACTGCTGTATACTATTCCACCATATGTATATACCAAATATTGTTTATCCACTCACCTGTTGAAGGGCATTTGGATTGTTTCCATCTCTTGGCAATTGTGGACAATGATGATATGAACTTTGGTTTATAAGCATCAGTTTATGTCACAGATTTCAGATTCTCTGGTTATATGACAAGAAGTGAAATTGCCAGATAACATAGTAACCCAATATCCAGTTTTCTGAGGAACTGTCAAACTATCTTTCACAGCAGATGTACCATTATGCATCCCCACCAGCAAAGAATAAGAGTTACAGTTTCTCCACATCCTCTCTGGCATTTGCAGTGTCCTGTTTGTTTAATGGCAGCCATTCTTATTTGTGCAAGATGATATCTCATTGTGATTTTGATTTGAAGTTCCCTAATAGCTAGTGATGATGAAAATAATTTCACGTGTTTTTTAGCCTTTTGTATTTCCTCTTAGGAAAAATGTCTTTTCATCTTTTGCCCATTTTATAATTGAATTTTTTGTTCAATTGATGCTGAATTGTAGGATTTCTTTATAATATATGCAGGCTATCAATCTCTTATCAGATATATCTTCTCCAAATAATTTCTGGATTTTTTTGCCTCCTTTTTACCATTTTGACAAATTCCTTTGAGGTACAGAAGCTTTTAATTTTGAGGAGTTCTCATTTATCTATTTTTTTCTTTCACTGATTGTGTTTTGTATATAAGGTCTGACAAGCTACCTCTAATATTAGGTCTTGAAGATGTTTCCCTATATTGTCTTCTAGGAGTTTTATGGTACTTTCTCTTATATTGAGGTCTCTGATGAACTTTAAGTTAATTTTTATAGGGTGGGAGTTAGGGATCCTCTTTCATTCTTGTGGATATGGATATCCAGTTCTCCCAGCCCCAGTTATTGAAGAGACTGTTCTGTCCCAGTTCAGTGGATTTGAGGGTATTATCAGACTCCTATACATCTGGCAGTCTATTTCTAAAGCTTGATTGGATTCCATTCATCAATATGTCTATCATTGTGCAAGTATGATGCTGTTTTGTGTACTGTGGTTTACAGTAGGCTTTAAATTCAGGAAGTGTAAGTCTTCCAACTTTGTTCTTCATTTTTAGAATGTTTTTGACAATTTAAGGTACAATTCCCTTCCAAATAAATTTGATAACTAGCTTATCCAAGTGTGCAGCATAGATTATTGGAATTTTAATTGGAATTGCATTGAATCTGTGGATTAGAATGGGTGGAATTGATATTTTAACAACTTTTCACCTTACTATCCAAGAACACAGAATATATTTCCACATATTTAGGTCCTTTTTAATTTCTTTTTGTAAATTTTTGTAATTTTCTGTTTAGAGGTCTTTTACATCCAGGGTACTAAGTTTTTTTAGTTGCTTTTGTGTAGGTAATTTTGTTTTTCCTGTGTTCCTCTTCAGGCAGGTCATTTCCAGTGTATAAGCACATTACTGACTTTGCACATTAATCTTTATCCCATCACTTTGCTGAATTTGTTTATTAGCTCAAGAATCTTTCTCATCTATTTCTCAGGATTTTCCAAAAATATGATCACATATTCTGCAAATATAGTTTTACTTCTTCCTTTCTATTTTGGATGCCTATTACTTCATTGTATTGCTAGACTTCCCTGTCTAGAGCTTCTAGCCCAATGTTGAATAACAGTGTTGACAGTGGGCATAATGTCTCTTTTCTGATCTTACAGGGAAGGCTTTCAGTCTCCTACCATTGAAGACCTTGCTGGCCATGGGATTTTCTTAAGCATCATTTATCATATCAAGGAAGCTTCTTTCAGTTTCTACATTTTGAAGTGATTTCATCAAAAAAGATGCAGAATTTTGTCAAATTAATTTTCAGCATCAATTGAAATAATCTTTTGATTTTTCCCTTTTGATTTGCTAATGTTTTATATAATACTGTTATCATATGTTGAGCCACACTTGCATGCCTGGAATGAACTCCTTAGTCATGGTTTATGAAATTTTAATATTTCTTTAGATTCCATTTGCCAGTATTTTGCTAAGAATTTTTCCATCCAAATTCTTTAGGAAGTTTGGCCTGTAATTTCCCATTCTTGTAATATCTTTATCTAGTTTTTCTATTACATTGATGTTAGTATCATAAAATGAGATAGGTAGTGATCAATTTTTTCAATTTTTTTGAAAGACTTTGAGCAGGAATGGTGACAGTTCTTTTGAAAATTTTGGTAAAATTGCCCTGTGAAGCCATCTGGCCCTGGACTTTTATTTTTGATGACTGATTGCCTCTCTTTATTTCTGATAGGTTTGTTGAGATCTAATGTATCTTCGTGGTTCAGCCTAGGTTGTCAATGTGTTTATGGGAAATTTTCCATTTTCTCTAAATTTCTTAGTTGTTGGCTTACAACTGTTCATAGTATCCTTTTATGATTTTCTCAAATTCCTTTGGGGCCCACAGTAATGTCCCCCCTCTTGTTTCTGACTTTTTTATTTGGGTCTTCTCTATTTTTGACTTGTATGTCTAGGTAAGAGTCTGTCAATCTTTCTGATCTTCTCAAAGGCCCACCTTTTGGTTTTATTTTTCCCTCTATTGTTCTTTTGTTCTCCATATCATTTCTTTCTGCTTCAATCCCTGTTTCTTTTCTTCTATTTGTTTAAGGATTAGTTTGCTGATCATTCTCTAGCTTCTTCAGTTGTTCAATTAGGTCTTTGATTTTAGCTCTTTCTTCCTTTTTAATGTATGGATTTAGAGCTATGATTTCCCCCTCAGCACCACCTTTGTTGTGACCCGTCAGTCTTGATATATTGTCTTCTCATTTTCTTTCATCTCTAGATATTTACTGATTTCACTTTCAATTTTTTCTTTGACTGACCATTGTTTAGGAGTGTGTTGTTTAACCTCCACATATTTGTGAATATACTGGTTCTTTGGTGGTTATTGATTTCTAGTTGCCTTTCATGGTCAGAGAATGTGCTTTGAATAACTTTAATATTTTAATATGTATTGAGGCTTGTTTTGTGCCCCAGTATATGATCTGTCCTAGAGAATATACCATGTGTACTAGAGAAAAAATTATATCTCAGTAATTTGGGATGTAACTCTCTGCTTATGTCTAAGCCTAATTCATTTATCATATTGTTTAGGTACTAAATATCTTTTTTGATCCTCTGTTCAGCCAGTTGTACCCTGGAGCTGTTACAGGGTGTGCTCTGCTCTTTAACTGGCCTTTTTCACAAAGAAGTTTGCTCTGCCTCTCTTAATCTGCCATCTTCCCAGAAGTTCTCATGGATATTTTGTAACCACAGAGTAGTTGAAATGTATCAGGGGTGGATCTACATTACCAATCTGATATGAGCACTAGGAGATGTACCTGTGTCCTTAGTGACAGCAGTACTCCACTAGAATGGATCAGAGTGCTGACTGAGTCCCTCCTCCCCCAGACAGTTGTGTTCTGCAGTTTCATTTTAATGTGGTATTTCAAAGATTAAACCTTGAAGGATGAGTTTTTCCAACTTTGCCCAAATAGTTGAATGAATTTCCTGGAGAAGAAAGTGATAATTGAAGTATATGTTCATTGAGAAGCATTGGAAATGCTCCTCCTGAACATCAAGGCTCTCCTAGATGTAAATATTCCCTACCAGCCCCTCATCCCCAGCTGACCATTCCTGGGTAAGAAAAGTATACTATTCCTTTCCACACACCACAATATGTCCAGGGATCACATGTCTGGCTCATTGACTGCAAGACTTAGATGATACTTGTTTCTCTTGTGCCATCTCGATGTCCTCATGTCCATATTGCTTTTCTGTTGACTGACTTGCTCCATAATACAGCCATTAATCTTTCCATTCTACTTCTAGAAGCTGGAGGCATTGAAATCTTTCAGAGGTATGTGACATTTCACATGGAAATAGGTAACAGAGACTATGCAATTGGAAGGAGAATGGAATTTTGAAATTTTATGTCCAGGACTTTTCCCCTTCTGTATGTGAGGATTGAGCTGAGATAAGGGTCACTGCACACTACAAGTTACCAGCAGAGATGGCATGAAGTGATGTTCCTGTATATCTACAATGTTTCCTTTCAGTTCAAAAAAGGTTCCATAGTCAATAATTCCTTGCTGATGCAGAAAATATAGTTCTTTCCCTTCTTTAGGTTCCCTTGTTACACTCTTACCTTTTTTTACTTTTTATGTTTTAGTAGCTCTTCTGTAGCGATTTTATAATTTGTCAGGAATGCTTTGTTTATGGCATTTATCAAAGAATTAAATACATTAAATTGTAGTGTTATCATTAAGTATGTATGAAATATAACACTTTTTGATACCAATGCAGCTCTTTTAAATTAGTACACGATGAAACTCCTAAATTATATCATGAAGTGTGCATTAGTTAGGGACCACATTCAACCGCAAAAAAATAGAAGGCCCAACACAACAGTGACTTTCAGAAATTAAGACTATATTAATCCACCTATGTACTACTCTAGGTTAGGGTGTCCAGGATAATAAATCAGCTCAAGTAAATTAGTAGAGACACTGTATTCATAAACTTTCTCATTGTGTGGTTTTCATCCTAATGGTCAGAGAATAGGTGTTATAGCTCCAGACACTAAATCAGTATCCCACTCAGGAACACTGGGTAATAATCAAGGGCATAGCACAAATTGTTTAAAAGACAGATCTTTGTGAATGATTCTTTTTTTTTTAATTTTAATTTTATTGAGATTGTTCACATACCATATAGTCATCCACAGTTCAAAAGCACAAAATCAATTGACACAATACCATCATACAGCTGGGCATCCATCCCCACAATATTTTTTTTCAATTTTTGGAACATTTTCATTACTCCAGAAAAGAAAGAAAGTCAAAAAGAAAAATTCAAATCCTTCCATACCCCAAAACACCCCCCTTCGTTATTGACCCATACTGTTGGAGTAGTACATTTCTTACTGTTGATGAGAGAATGTTAAGATACTATTAACTGTAGTACATAGTTTGCAATAGGCATATATTTCCCCTATATACCCCTCTATTAATAATTTCTAGTTATAGTGTCATACATTTTTTCTAGTTCATGAAAGAGATTTCACATATTTGTACATTTAATCATGGACATTGTCCACCACAAGATTCACTGTTTTATACATTCACATATTTTTACCTCTAACTTTCCTTCTGGTGACATACATGACTCTAAGTTTCCCCTTTCCTTCACATTCACACACCATTTAACACTATTAGTTATTCTCACAATAATGTGCTGTCATCATCTCTGTCCATTTCCAAACACTGAAGTTCAACCTAGCTAAACATTCTGCTCATAATAAGCAAACTGCTCAGCAGAATTTAACCTCATTTTATGTCCTGGTAACCTATATTTCATGTCTGTGCATTTACATATTATAATTAGTTCATACCAGTGAGATCATACAATATTTGTCCTTATGTGTCTGGCTTATTTCATTCCATATAATTCCCTCAAGTTTTTTTCATAAACCCATATTTTTTAAGATTTTTTAACCCACCATACATTCTGTCCAAAGTAAACAATTGATGATTCCCTGTATAATCAGGTATTTGTGCACTGACCACCATCACCACTATCTATATAAGGAAATCGTTTCTTCCACAAAGGATGAGGAAGAGTCAAAGAAGGTAGACAGACAAAAGGAAAAGAAAAGGAAAGAAAAAATGACAGCAAAAAACAACAAAAGGAAAGATAGAATTAAGCAAAAGTACAATAAAAGAGTCAGACAACATCAATGATGCTGAGTCCCATGTCCCCTCTTATATCCCCCTCTTATAGGCATTTAGTTGTTGTGTATTGCCTTTGTTACATTAAAGGAGTACAATATAATGTTTCTGTTAACTATAGTTGTAGTTTACATTGATTGCATTTTCCTCAACACCACCCTATTTTAACACCTCACAACATTGACATTCATTTGATCTCCCACATGTAAAACCATATTTGTACATTTTATCACAACTGTTGAGCACTCTAGGTTTCACCAAGTTATACAGTCCCAGTCTTTATCTTTCCTCTCTCCTTCTGGTGTCCCACATGTTCCTAACCTTCCTCTTTCAACCATACTGTCAACTTTGTTCATTGTACTTACATTATTGTGATACCACCCCCCAAAATTGTGTTCCAACATTACCACTTCTGTCTTTTCCTATCTCTCTGTAGTGCCCCCTTTAGTATTTCCTGTAGAGCAGGTATCTTGCTCACAAATTCATTCTCTCTGTCAGAGAATATTTTAAACTCTCCTTCATATTTAAAGGAGAGTTTTGCCAGATGTAGGATTCTTGGTTGGTGGTTCTTCTCTGGCAGTATCTTAAATAAACCATACCACTTCTTTCTTGACTCCATGGTTTCTGCAGAGAAATCTGTATGTAGTCTTATGAAGCTTTCTGTGTATGTGATGGATTGCTTTTCTTTTGCTGTTTTCAGGATACTCTTTGTCTTTGATGTTTGCTAATCTGATTATTAGGTGTCTTGTATAGGTCTATCCAGATCTATTCTATTTGGGGTATGCTCACTTCTTGATTTGTAATTTTATGTCTTTCATAAAAGATGGGACATTTTTGTTGATTATTTCCTCTATTATTGCTTCTGCCCCTTTTTCCCCTCTCCTCCTTCTGGGACACCCATTATGCATACATTCATGCACTTCATGTTGTCATTCAATTCCCTGAGATGTGGATTGTATTTTTTCCATTTTTTTCTCTATCTGTTATTTTGTGTGTAGGATTTCAGGTGTCTTGTTCTCCAATTGCTGAGTGTTTTCTTCTGCCTCTTGAGATCTGCTGCTGTATGTCTCCATTGTGTTTTTCATCTCTTGTGTTGTCCCTTTCATTTCCATAGATTCTATTTTTTCAAGCTTTCAATTTCTACCCTATGTTCACCTAGCATTGTCTTTATATCCTTCATCTCTTTTGCTGTATCTTCCCTGAAGTTCTTGATTTGGTTTTTGAATTAATTTAGCATATTTCCTTGAAAATCTTTAATTGATTGCTTCATTAAAGTGAAACAATATCTCAATTGTATTTTAGTTGTGGTTTAAGTTTGTTCCTTTGGCTGGACCATATCTATGTTTTTCCCAGTGTATGTTATAATTTTCTGTTGTCTAGGCATCTTGTTTGCTTGGTTTCCCAATCAGATTTTACCAGTTTCACATTCCTTGAGGGTGGCGTATCTTTAGAAGAAAGACAGACTTTCCTTTGAAGGCTCCAGTGGCTGTGCTTTCCTAACCTGCCCTGCAGATGGTGTATGTCAGCCTGTCACTCCTTACTGGTGTAAGGAGTTGTGACCCTTTTAGTTTCTGTTTTGGCTGTTTAGTTCTGAAGGGAAAGACAGCAATAGTGCTGGGCTCCTTCCTTTTAGGGAAGACACACACCCTAAGGAGTTATCATCTGCATTTGAATTTGTCCTTTGTCTCTCTGACTCTATTATCTCCACCACTGTTTCTGGGTCAGAGTGCTGTGAACTGAAAATGGCTGAGGCTCTCTCCAATGAGCCACTCAGGTTGAGAGAGAGAAAAAGAGAAAGAAAGCCATGTTTCAGAGCCAGTCCATGCTCCACCCCCCAGTTTCACCCATTGGTCAGAGAGAGTACCTGGTCATCCATGCTCCCTTTCCTTGGGCACAGGTATTTTCTGGTTCTTTAAGATCAGTCATCTCTAAAAGCCTCTATCTGCTTTTTAGGGGTTTGCCTATGTTTGTAGCTTGTATTCAGTGATCCACATTCATTAATTACAATCCAAGTTGGAGCTGGGCTGAGCTACATATGCTTGTTCCAGGACTGCTCCTTTCTCCTACAGCAAGGTCTTATAGCTCAGCCTGCCATGGGGGGTGTGGGCTTCCAGCACAGTTCCATAATTTTACTTACAGATATATGCTGCGATCTCTGTCATTCCACCCAATCTGCGTTGGTGTATAATATGTGGACAGTCAAGGTTGTTACCCAACAATTGTTCCAGATTACTAGTTGTTCTGGTTGTTTATTAATTGCTCCAGTCCTCTTACTAAATTCCACTCCTCTTTATGCCACCATCTTTCCCCTCCCTATGTGAACGATTCTTAATTGAAGTACAACATATATAAATAAGGGAAAAACCATAATATAAGTTCAATGAATTCTCACCAGTTGAATATCCTCCATGTAACCAGAACCAGCCCCTAATTGACTGAATCTAATCACCAGTATTTTGGTAATGACATAATATCCACAATTCTAAATGGAACAGATTACTCTTTGTATTCTATTTTATTGTGTCTCTCTCTAACACCAAATTTCGTATTCCAACCATTCTAATGCATGCACTTCAGTGGTATTAATTATATTCACTATTTGAGTTTGTATAAATGCTACCATTAAATGCATATTTTTTGGGTCTGGCTTCTCTTGTTAAATACTATACTGTGGAGCTCTTTTTAAAATTAGTAATATACATGTTTTATTTGATTATTTCCCTTACTTTGGCTTACATTTCTTTTGTCAAAGTCATGACACATAGAGCAAAGGAATTAGATAATTTCAGGTGGTTCAGAAATAGTGAGGATATAAATTACTGCACAGAAAGATAGCCATGACAGATAAACATTTTGAGGAATGTTAACAACCATATCATGAGAAGTAACTGAGCACAAAGTTGGGGATTCCTGGTGACCATGTAATGCAAGTGGTGACATAATACCACAAAGCAACCATCTCACCGTTAGTGGTAAATTGTCCAAAAGAGGAAAAATGGTGAAAAATTACTTCAGGTTTACACTGCTATTGTTTGTAATGCTGGATATCCCACAGCAACTTAGGGTTGGTAATCAACGTGACACAGATATAAAAAATTGCAGTTTGGAGAAGTACATTAGCCTGAAGATGTGGGGGTCTGAGATTTTGACCAGGATGATGAGCAGTTTCCCCATGAAGTCACCTGAAACATGGACAGGAAAAAGCCATACATAATTAATTACACCACTGATTTCTCAGAAATTCCCGGGAGAAGGATTACTGGGGTTTCAGTTGGTTTCCTGATTCCTTTCAAAGAAAGTGCCTGCCAGAGGTGATGTAGAAACAACACTAAATTAAGGACCAACATCCAGGGTTGATTCATGTTTTACCATGCATGAACTTTTTCCTTTATACCTCTTCATATTATTCCATTGTTTGTATACAGCACATTTCATTAGTCCATTGTCTGTGGTTGGGCTTTTGAATTATTTCTACCCTCTGGATTCAAGCATGTTCATTGTAAGACAAAGTAGATTAGGTTACAGGGGCTGAGGAGAGGGAAAATCAGGAGTTACAGATAATTAAGTGAGAGTATTTCTTTTGGGAGATGAAAAATTTAAGTAAAGGGATGTGACAATGTAGCAAAATCTGGTAATATAACTGATGTTACCAAATTTTACACTTAGAAATGGTTAAAATGCAAAAATTCCTTTTGTGCACGTATACGTGCCTACAATAAAAATAACAGCTAAATACAAAATTAAACTAATAAAGCAAAAATGAAAAAAACCCACAAGTACCTCAGAAAGATTTCTTCTGAACAAAATATATTGTTCACAGAATTGTAGGATGCTTAGAAACATCCCTGACTTTTACCTACTGTATGTTATTTGTACTACTCCCTCACCTGTTGACAAAACACAAATATATTCAGACATTGCCATATAGAACCAGGGGCCAGAATCTCCCATGTTTGAGAATTGGAAACATCTTTATATGGTTCCAAACAGTGTTCAACCCATTACTCATTTTAAATGCAATTTTATTGAGATATATTCACATAACTTACAATTATTCAATGTGTGCAATCAATTCTTCACAGGTACCATTAAAAATTTGTGCATTCATCTCCACAATCTTTGAAAATTTTCATTACACCAAAAAAATAAAAAGTTAAAAAGTTTACAAATCATCCCTTTTCCCTCCTCCCCCCATTATTCATTTCCTTTTTTGATACAGTTGTATAGAAATATATTCACACACACTAAGTTATCCAGGGTACATTCAATTATTTACAGAACCATTATCATTTGTGTGTTCATTACCAGAATCAATTTTTGAACATTTTCCTTTCTCCAAGATAAAAATAAAAGCCAAAAAAGAACAGCTAAATATTTCCATCTTCTCCATCCCACCCTATTCTTCATCTAATTTTTGTCCTAATTTTTTCACTCATCTGTCCATAAACTGGATAAAGTGATAAAGGGATTGTGATCCACGTTTTCACAATCACACAGTCACACTGTGCAAGCTACAAATTTATATAATCATCTTCAAGAATCAAGGTCACTGGGTTGCAGCTTAACAGCTTCAGGTATTTTCCTCTAGCCATTCCAACACACCAAAAACTAAAAAGTGATATCTATATAGCACATAAAAATACCCTCCAGAATGATCTCTTGACTTCTTTAGAATTGTCTCAGAGCTACTGGGACCTTATTTTGTTTCATCTCTCTTCCCCTTCTGGTCTAGGAGATCCTCTCAATCCCAAAGTGCTGGATTCAGACTCATCTCCATTAGTTGTTTTCTGGGTTGCTAGGGGGATTTACACCTGTGGGTGTCATGTCCTATGTAGGGTGGATGGTAATGAGTTCACCTGACAAGTGGGCTTAAAGAGACAGGGGTCACATCTGAGTGACATGGAGACTCTCAGGGGAATTCCTAGGCACAATTATAAGTAGATACAGAGTCTTCCTTGCAGCAAATAGCCTCACAATGGAGAGCCCTCAGATTGAGGGCTTGGCCCACTAAATTGGCAGTCCTCACTCTTTGTGCTAAAATCTGCAATAACCCAGGAGAGAAATCTAGCATTTTTGTATTTCTCTCCAGCTCCTCAGGGTGGCCCACAAATACACTTTTAACCTCTGCCCTGAACACTTCTGGAATTATCAAAATTTCACTCCAGCCTGTAGAAACTCATCATGTCCCACTTTCTTTTCACATCACTATGCACTATGCTGTTCAAACAAACTGACCATACAGGTTCAATTATCTAGTGTACTACAGAAAATATAATCCTGCACCAAATAAATGTCTCCTCCCTTGGTCTCACAAAAAAGTTGTAGTTTTAAAACACAGTCAGGGGGCAAGACGGTGGAGAGGTGAGGTGTAGGTTTCAGTGACTCCTCCAGGGAAGTAGGTAGAAAGCCAGGAGCTATGTGGAACAGACACTGCAGGGCAATTTGACATTTGGCATACTTCATACAACACTCACAAACACATGGAACAGCTGAGATCAGCAGAATCTGTAAGTTCTTGTAGCCAGGCACCCACACCCCTCCCTGCCAGTCTCAGTCCCATGGGAGGAGGGGCCATCTGTGCTGTGAATGAAGAGGGAGAACTGCAGTTGCAGCTCTGATTGAAAACTCAGACTGCTGATTGAAACTCCAAACATAGATAAACTGAGACAAGACACTGGAGAGTCAGAGAGCAGTCAGCCCAGTGCAGAGGAGATAGGGCTAGCAAAACAGCAAAAAAAAAAAAAAAAAAAGGAATCCCAAAAATAAAAGCAGAGAGTTTTTGGAGTTCTGATGAACATAAAATAGAGAAGGGCAGGATCAAACAGGATCAGGTTTATATGCAAATCCAGAGGGTGAGGTCCCTTGCCTGAAGAGCCCATTTCTCTGCTTTCTTGATTGTTCCTTAATGGCCCTAATCTCTTTGCCTCTTAGCATTTAAATAGCCCATTATATCTGCAAGGAGGGCCATTCTGTTTCTTTTTCTTCTTTTTTAAATCTTTTCTTTTTCTAAAACAATTACTCTATGAAGCCCATTAGAGAAAGCCTCAAAGACTTGCAATTTGGACCCAGGCAAGAGCAGAGCTAAGATAGCTCTGAGAGAGAAAGCAACAAATCTAGTGGTGGAGAAAATTTGCTAAACACCACAACTTCCCAATGGGGGCATCCCCTGACAGCCATCTTCCCAGAGTGCTGGGAATGCTCCTGCCCCATGCCAGTGCCACAGCCCAGAGCTGTCCCAAAAAACCCAGTGTTTTGGGAAGTCTTTCCAAAAACACATGCATGCATCACAATATCAGGCATGGAAAATAACCTTTCATGCACTTGCAGCTAGTTGTCTTGGAGCTGGGAAGGTGTAGCTGTCTGAAAAGGGGGAAATTAACATGCACCATTCAGCCATCCCTTCAGCAGATTGGGAATGCCCCTACATTGCCTGTGGCCCAGAACATCCCTTGGCGGATGGCACACACATGTGACATAGCACAGTCTTCCCTCAGCAGAGGACTTAGGAGGGCACAGCTTGGAAGAGGGACACACTCACAAGTAACAGGGACCATACACCAACACCAAGGACTTGTGGGACTGCAGCAGAGACAGACTGTGGTGATACTGAACTAAAGGATTAGACTATTGCAACAGCTTTAAATCTCCAGGAACATCAAGGAGATATTGCAACAGCTTTAAATCTCCAGGAACATCAAGGAGATTTGATTATTAAAGCTCCCCTCCATCCTTAACTGCTCAGACAAGTGCCCCAAATTCAGGGCAGGCAGATTCAACTACTCATGCAATCTTGGTGCACCAATTAAACTCCACAAGACTCACACCCACACTCACCACAAAGACAAAATGGGGGAGAACTAGCTTAAGGGCAATAGGTGGCTCATGGATGCCACCTGCTGGTTAACATGTTCTCCATAATGCTGTAGATCTGACAAATTAGAGATAAGCATTTGAGTCACTCTACATATCCTAAAAGAACCCTATCATGTTCAGCAAATGCGATGAGGCCAAAAAACAACAAAAAAATGTAAAGCAGGCAATATGGATAACCCAAACCCAAAGACCCAAATCAAAAGATCAGAGGAGACAAAGTACCTGGAGCAATTAATCAAAGAAGTAAAGGCAAACAATGAGAGGATGGCACAGGATATAAAGGATGTGAAGAACACAGTAGAAGAGCATAAACAAGAAATTGCAAGTCCAAATTAAAAATAAACAATTTTATGGAAATAAAAGAAACTGTCAAACAAATTAACAAGATTCTGGATTCTCATTGTACAGGACTAGAGGAAGCTGAACAGTATATCAGTGACTTCGAGGATGACAGAAGAGAAAATGAAAGACCAATAGAAAGCATGGGAAAAATAAAAAATCAAAATGGACCTCAGGCATATGATAAATTATATAAAATATCCCATTATAAGACTGTTTGGTGTTCCAACAGGGGAAGAGAAGGGTAAAATTCTAGGAAGAGTATTTAAAGAAATTGTTTGAGAAAACTTCCCAAATCTTCTAAACACCATAAATGCAAAAATCATAAATGTCCAGTGAATTTCAAATACTGAAGAGAAGGAGAAAGTTCTGAAAGCAGCAAGAGAAAAGCATCACCACTTACAAAGGAAACAGCATAAGACCAAGTAGTGACCACGCAGCAGCCAGCATAGAGGAAAGAAGGCAGTGGCATGACATATTCAAAATTCTGAGAGAGAAATATTATCAATGAAGAATTTTTTATCCCACAAAGCTCTCCTTCAAATTTGAGGGAGAGCTTAAAATTTTCACAGAAAAACAAATGCTGAGAGATTTTGCTAACAAGAAACCTGCCCTACTTGAGATACAAAAGGGAGAGCAACTGACAGAGACACAAAGAAAGGAGAGAGAAATATGGAGAAAGGTTCAGTACTAAAGAGATTCAGTATGGGTATATTAAAGGACGTTAAGAGAGAGAGGGAAAGACTGTACCTGACAAACATAAATCAAAGGATAGTATAGCTGATTTAAGAAATGACTTTGCAGTAATAACATTGAATGTAAGTGGGTTAAACTCCACAATCAAAAGATACAGATTGGCAGAATGGATAAAAAAATGAACCATCAATACATTGCATACAACCGACTCATCTTAGACACAGGGACACAAAGAAATTGAATGTGAAATAATATTTCATGCAAGCTACAGCCAAAAGAAAGCAGACATAGTAATATTAATTAATATTAATCTCAGATAAAATAAACTTTAAGTGCAAGCATGTTATAAGAGACAAAGAAGGCCACTACATCCTAATAAAAGGGGCAATTCAACAAGAAGAAATAATCATAAATGTTTATGCACCCAATCAAGGTGACACAATGTACATGAGACAAACACTGGCAAAACTAAAGGAAGCAATTCAAGTTTCAAAAATAATTGTGGGTGATTCAACAAATCACTCTCTCCTATAGATAGATCAACCAGAGAGAAGACCAATAAGGAAATTGAAAACCTAAACAATCTGATAAGTGAAATGGATTTAACAGACATATATAGAACATTACACCCCAAATCACCAGGATACACATTCTTCTCTAGAGCTTATGGAACTTTCTCCAGAATAGATCATATGCTGGGACATACAACAAGCCTCAGTAAATTTAAAAAATTTGAAATTATGCAAAGAACATTACCTGACAACAATGGAATATAATTAGAAGTCAATAACCATCAGAGACTTAGAAAATTCACAAATAACTGGAGGCTAAACAACACACTCTGAAATAATCAGAGAAATTGATAAATACATCAAGATGAATGAAAATGAGAATAAAACATATTAAAACCTTGGGAAGCAGCAAAAGTACTGAGTGTGAAATGTATACTACTAAATGCATACACTAAAAAGGAAGAAGAGCTAAAACCAAAGAACAAATAGAGCAATGGAAGAAGATAGAAAATAAATAAGAAACCAATCCTAACCCAAGTAGAAGAAAAGATATGACAAATATTAAGGGAGAAATAAATGACATAGAGAACAAAAAAGCACAATAGAGATAAAAAACACAGCAAAAGTTGGTTCTTTGAGAAGATCAACAAGATTGACAAGCCCCTCACCAGACAGACAAAATCCCAAAGAGAGAAGACCCATATAAAAAAATAATGAATGAGAAAGGTGACATTATTGCAGATCCTGAAGAAATTGAAAAAACTATAAGAGGATACTATGAACAACTGTATGCCAACAAACTGGATAATGTAGAGGAAATGGACAACTGCCTGGAAGCACATGAACAACCTAGACTGACCAGAGACAAAACAGAAGACATCAACCAACCAATCACAAGTAAAGAGATCCAATCAGTCATCAAAAAATTCCCAGAAATAAATGCCCAGGGCCAGATGGCTTCAAAGGGGAATTCTACCAAGCATTCCAAAAAGAACTGACACTAATCTTAATCTTCTTCAAAACATTGAGGAAAATGGAATGCTACCTAACACATTTTATAAAGCTAACATCAACCTAATAACAAAACCAGGTAAAGATGCTACAAAAAAGGAAAACTATAGGCCAATCTCACTAATGAATATAGATGCGAAAATTCTCAACAAAATACTTGCAAATTGAATCCAAAGACACATTTAAAACATCATACACCATGACAAAGTGGGGTTTATTCCAGGCATGCAAGGATGGTTCAACATAAGAAAATCAAACAATGTATTACAACACATTAACAAATCAAAAGAGAAAAATCAAATGATCATCTGAACCAATGCTCGTAAAGCACTCCATAAAATCCAACATCCCTTTTTGATAAACTTCAAAATGTAAGAATTGAAGGAAACTTCCTCAAAATGATAAAGAGCAAATATGAAAAACCCTCAGCCAGCATAGTACTTAGTGGAGAGAGACTGCAGGCCTTCCCTGTAATCTCAGGGAGGAGGCAAGGATGCCTGCTGTCATCACTGTTATTCAACTGGGTGCTAGAAGTGCTAGCCAGGGCAATCTGGCAAGACAAACAAAAAGCATCCAAATTGGAAAGGAAGGAGTAAAACTGTCATTATTTGCAGATGATATGTTATATCTGGAAAATCCTGAGAAATCAACAATAAAGTCACTAGAGTTAAAGAACAAATTTAGCAATGTAGTGGGAGACAAGATTAATGCACATAAGTCAGTAATGTTTCTATATGCCAGAAATGAACAAAGTGAAGAGATACTCAAGAAAAATAACTTTTTAAATAGCAACTAAAAAAAATCAAGTACTAGGAATAAACTTAACCAAAGATATAAAAGACTTATGCAAAGAAAACTACATAACCCTACTAAAAGAAATAGAAGAGGACCTCGAAAATGGAAAAATATTTCATGTTCATTGATAGGAAGGCTAAATGTCATTAAGATGTCAATTCTACCCAAACTCATCTGAAGATTCAATGCAATCCCAATCAAAATGCCAACAACCTAATTTGCAGACTTGTAAAAGCTAGTTTTCATATTTATTTGGAAAGGGAAGTTGAATTGCTAAAAACACTCTAAAAAATAAAAATGAAGTGAGAGGACTTACACTCCCTGATTTTGAAGCTTATTGTAAAGCAAACGTAGTCAACACAGCTTGGCACTTGCACAAAGATAGACATATTGATCAATGGAACCAAATTCAGAATTTGGATATAGACCCCCTGATCTATGGACAACTTATCTTTGAAAAGGCCCCCAAAGCCACTCAACTGGGACCTAACAGTCTTTTCAACAAATGAGGCTGAGAAAGATGGATATCCATATCCATAAAATGAAAGAGGACCCCTACCTCACACCCTACACAAGAATCAACTCAAAGTGGATCAAAGATCTCAATATAAAAGAAAGTACCATAAAACTCCTAGAAGATAATGTAGGGAAACATCTTCAAGATGTATTAGGTGGCCACTTCCTAGACTTTACACCCAAAGCACAGGCAACAAAAGAAAAAATAGATAAATAGGAACTCCTCAAGCTTAGAAGTTTCTGTACCTCAAAAGAATTTGTCAAAAAGGTGAAGATGCAGCCAACTCAATTGGAAAAAGTTTTTGGAAATCTTGTATCTCAAAAAAGACTGATATCTTGCATATACAAAGAAATCATATAACTCAATGACAATAGTACAGACAGCCCAATTATAAAATGGGCAAAAGATATGAAAAGGCAGTTCTCTGAAGAGGAAATACAAATGGCCAAGAAACACATGAAAAAATGTTCAGCTTCACTAAATATTAGAGAGATGAAAATTAAGACCACAAAGAGATACAATCTCACATCAATTTGAATGGTTGCCATTAAACAAACAGAAAACTACAAATGCTGCAGAGGATGTGGAGAAATTGGGACTCTCATACATTGTTGGTGGGACTGTATAATGGTTCAGCCACTCTGGAAGTCAGTCTGGCGGTTCTTTAGAAAAGTAGATAAAGAGTTACCCTTCAAACCACAATTGTACTTCTCGGTATATACCCAGAAGATCGGAAAGCAGTGACATGAACAGATAGCTGCCTGCCAATGTTCATAGCAGCATTATTCACAGTTGCCTAGAGATGGAAAAACCCAAATTGTCCTTCAACAAATGAATGGATAAATATAATGTAGTATAGATACATGATGGAACACTATGCAGCAGTAAGAAAGAACAATGTCATGAAACACAGCAACATGGATGAAACTTGAAGATATAATGCTGAGCAAAATAAGCCAGACCAAAAAAGAGAAATATTATATGCTACCACTAATGTGAACATCAAAAAATGTAAAATAAATGGTTTATATTGTAGAATGTAGGGGAACTAGCAATAGAGATCAATTAATGAAGGGGGAATGGTAACCCAGTAAGAACAGATAAGCTATCATTGGTAAATTTAACATTTTGGGAATGTGCAGGAATGACTATGGTTTGTTAATTTCTGGTGGGTATGGTAGGAACAAGTTCACAGAAATTTGCCATATTAAGTTATTTTCTTGGGTAGAGTAGGAACATGTTGGAAGAAAAGTGATTATTTTAGGTTAGTTGTCTTTCTCCCTTGTTATGTTTTGTTTGGAATGTTTTTTTATTGTATGATTTAAAAATTTTTTTTGATATTTTTAATAAAAAGAGCTCATTTAAAAAGAACAATTAAAAATATGCAGAGACCCCTTGAGGAGCTAGTGAAGAATGTAGGTGTGTTGGGTTTCCCCTCGTAGATGGTTGCTGATGTGCTCACAGACATAGGGGAGTGGTGGCTTGATGGACTGAGCCCTCCATCACAGGACTTGCCCTTGGCAAGACTCTGGCTGCCATGAGTGTCGAGGCCTGCCTATAATTGTGCATAAGAGCCTCCTCCTGAATGCCTCCTTGTTGCTCAGATGTGGCCCTCTCTCTAGCTAAGGTGAAATCACTGCCCTCCACCCTACATGGGATCTGACAACCAGGGGAGTAAATCTCCCTGGCAATCTGGAATACCACTCTGGAGGAGGAACCTAGGCCCAGCATTGTGAGATGGAGAAAATCTTCTTTTACCAAGGGTGGGGTGTGAAATGAAATGAAATAAGCTTCAGTGGCAGAGATATTCCTAAAGGAGCTGAGAGGTCACTCTGGTGGGACAATATATACAACCCTTTTTAGGTTCTAATGAATTGGAATGGCTAGCAGTAAATACCTGAAACTATCAAACTACAACCCAGAACCCTTGAATTCTGAAGATGATTTTATAAAAATGTAGCTTATGAGGGGTGACAATGGTGATTGGGAAAGCCATATGGACAACCCTATGCTTTGTCCAGTGTATGGATGTATGTGTAGAAAAATGGGGACAAAAAAAAAAAAAACAAAAAAAAATGAAACAAAACAAAAACAATTTCTTTCACTTTAATTTTTATTCTTATTATTTTTGTGTGTGTGGTATTAAAAATGTTCAGAAATTAATTTTGGTGATGAATGCACAACTGTATAATGGTACTGTGAACAATTGAATGTACACTTTGTGTGACTGCATGGTAGGTGAATATATCTCAATAAAAATGAATTAAAAATGGATATTGAAACATTTCCTAGCTCATTGAGGTACACAAGGTACACTGTAAAATGCTCACCCATTCAAAAAATGACACTGTTAGATCTCTTAACTCTCATATATGGCCACTTGTTCATGTCTTCACAGCTTGTCATTTCCTTTTTCAAAAACCTTACTCCAAGCCAGACACAAAAAGACAATATAACATGATTTCAATTATATGGAATATCTAGAATAAGCAACTTCTTAGAGACAGAAGTATATTAGAGGTTTTCAGGAGATGAGGGGAGTGGGAAATGGAAACTATTGCTTAATGGGTAAAGAATTTCTCTTTCAGATGATGGGAAAGTTTTTTTTTAATAGAAGATGATGATTACACCATTGTACATAACACCTGAAGAAAAGTGGTCATTAAAAAAAAAAAAAAAAAACATAACCAGTCAGTATCATCCTTTACCCCAGGGCCTGATTTGCCTTAGTCCTAACCATATATGCTTTGTTCATATCTCTAATTGAAGTCTGAAAACATTTTTATCTCTCTCAGCAGTTGCCTTATGGGGTAATATTGATATTCATAGCTGCCAAGCTCTGGCTCTAATTCTCAGATGTCACACAGATACCCAAAGTTCTAGAGACTGACCAGGTTATACACAAGGAGCTCAGCATCTCAAGATTTAGAAATAACCAGTAAAATTCAGGAATAGATGTGACTGCCACAAGAGCTTACAATCTAGGGACCATTACAATAAGCATTCCCCTGATAATGTGTGCCATAAGATTCAATTGTCAGAGTTTACACATTGTCTTTAGTCCATATTAGTGAGGCATTACAATGTTTGTCCTCTTGTTTCTCATGTGCTTCACTCAAAAATGCTGTATTCAAGATCCATTCACCTACCTGCATGTCTCACAGATTCATTCTTTCTTGTAGCCACACAGTATTCTATTGTATGCATACACCACAGTTCATAATTCTGTTCATCAGTTGATATACCCATAGATGACTTGTGTCCATTGCAATTGTGAATATTGCTGCCAAGAACGCCAGTGTGCAAATGTCCATTCTTGTTCCTGCTCTCAGATCTTCCAAACATATACCCCATTGTGGGGTTTCAAGACCTCATGACACGCACATACCTAGCTTCTTGTGGAACAACCACATTATCCTCCAGATAGTCTACACCATTCTACTTCCCCACCAACAGTGAATGCATACATCTCTCTCCAACTTCTCTCCAGCACTTGTATCCCTCTGTTTATTTTTCCCTGCAATTTCATAAGTATGTATTCATGTACCATAAAATCATCCAGAGTGTACAATTAATTGTTTACAGTATCACCATATAGTTGTGTTTATCACCACAATTAGCACTTACAAATATTCATTACTCAGAGAAAGAATTAAACAAAAGAATATAAAGGATAAAAGGAAAAGGAAAATAAGATAAAATTCAGCCACAAAGAAAGAAGATGGATAAAAAGTAAAAAGACAAAAGAAAGAGGAAAAGAAAGAAAAAAGGCAACTTAAAAGCTACAAAAGAGAAGTTTAAAATGAAATAAAATAACATAAAAAGGTCAGACAACAACACTAATGTTAAGAATCCTATACCTCTCCCATATGTACCCCTTCTACAGCCATTTAGCCTTGGTGTATTGCCCATTACAATTAAAGAAATCATATTGCATTGTTCCTGTTAACTATAGACTCTAGTTTGCATTGATTGTTTCCTCCCAACACCGCCCCCTTTTTAACACCTTGCAAAGTTAACACTCATTTATTCTCCCTCATGCAAAAACCTATTCATACATTTTATTACAATCATTGACTGCTCTAGGTTTCACTAAGCTACACAGTCTCAGTCTTTATCTTCTATCTTTCCTTCTGGTGTCCTACATTACATGTCCATAGCCATTCTCTTTCAATTGTCCTCATGGTTATCTTTGTTTAGTGTAGTTACTTTATTGTGCTACCATCTCCCAAAATTGTGCTCCAAATACATCTCTCTCTTGTCTTTTACTACCTGTCTGGTGCTCCCTTTAGTATTTACTGTGAAGCAAGTATCTTGTTCATGAATGCTCTCATTGTCTGTTTGTCTGAGAGTATTTTTAACTCTCTCTCCTATTTAAATGATAATTCCCTGGGTAAAAATTCTTGGTAGGTGGTTTTTCTCTTTCAGTATCTTCAGTATATCATACTTCTGCTGCCTCACCTCCATAGTTTCTACTGAGAAATCTGCATGTAATCTTATTGATCTTCCCTTGAATGTGAGGGATCACTTTTCTCTTGCTGCTTCCAGAATTCTCCTTTATTTTTTACACTAGATAATCTGATTATTAAGTGTCTTGGCATAAATGTATTCAGATCTATTTTATTTGGAATTTGCTGAATTTCTTGGATATGTAATTTTATGTCTTTCATAAGAAATGGGAAATTTTCAGTGACTATTTCACTTAGCTTGTTTGCAGCCCTGCCTAATAGATTAATGTATGTATTCAAAACATGCTTAAAATTTGTTTTTGTACAAACTAAGATATAAGGAAACTCTGTGTACAAACCCACTGTAGTCTTTGCTCTTTTGGATCTTGGCATGTTCTAGAGGAGGAAGAGTACACTTTAATAAATCTTTTAACATAATTTTCTCATAGATGTATTATTTGATGAAAGACGCATCACAGAAATACAAAATCATGACATGCAGACTTCTATAAAAATTGGTTTGGGAAGTTCTTTGCATATTGAATGGAGTACAGGAGCAGGAATGGTGTGTGCCCACAAGATTGTGGAAAACACATCAGAACCCAATGCCCAAGAATAATAAAGAGAGACAGTCAAGAAAAAGAGATGAAAATGGGATGGCTTTTATCCCATATCAGACCACAAAAAATCAGTGTGATCAAATATATATAGGAAAGGCTCAGGAATAACACATAGACCAGTGAAAGATGTGGAGACCATGACAAGGCGGGTGAATCAAGAACATCTGCTCCATCAGTGGCCCTTGATTCTGGAGGAACCTTGGCTTCCAAGTTGACTGCCTCTTCTATGTCTGAACTTTCTCTGCTCTTTGGGCTAAAATCAAGGATATATTGCCTATTAGCAATGACAGAACGGCTTTTTAACTTTTCTTGCCTTTATTGAAGTATTTTTCTAATATTTTTTACCATTCCCTAGAGTAAGAAAGACTTTTAATACATTGTTTTCAACAATGTACTTTTGTGCATACACAATACACAACACACAACATATGCATAGACACGTACACAAACAACAGGCACATACACATGCAGATTCACACATCAACATGGATGTACACACACATACAACATAGTCAACAAAGAATTTTATGAAATGATATTGGATGTACCTTATTATGTATATTACTCTGATATTTTCAGTGGTTCTCTATCATTCTATTATTTTTTAATTCCATTTTTTGAGATATATTCACATACCATACAACCATCCACTGTGAAAAAACAACTATTCACAGTACAATAATTTAGTTGTGCATTCATCACTCTAAGAAGAACACAAATAAATATAAAAGTAAGAAGGAATACCCAAAGAATTCCATCCCCCATTCCACACTATTTTTCATTTAATTGCTGTCTTCATTTTGCTACTTATCTGTCTAAACACTGGATAAAGGGAGTGAGAGCCACAAGGTTTTACAATCACACAATCACACCATGTAAGCTACATAGTTATGTGATTGTCTACCAGAATCAAGGCTACTGTGTTGCAGTATGACAGTTTCAATTATTTCCTTCTAGCTATTCCAATATACAAAAAACTAAAAAGGATATCTATATAGCACACAAGAATGCCCTTCAGAGTGAAATATCAACTCCGTTAAAAATTTCTCAGCCACTGAAACTTTACTTTTTTCATTTTCCTTCCCCATTTGGTCAAGAGGATTTTCTCAATCCCATGATTATGGCTCCAGGCTCATCCACAGGAATCTTTTCCCACATTTCCAGGTAGGTTTATATCCCTGGGGGTCATGACCCACATAGGCGGGAGGGTAGTGAGTTCACCTGCCAAGCAGGCTTAGAGAGAAAGAGATGGCCACATCTGAGCAACAAAGAGCTTCTACAGGGAAGAGTCTTAACCACAATTATAAGCCCCTCCTTTGCAGTATAAAATCTTCTTAAGGGAAGCCCCAAGATCAAGAACTCATCCAATTAAATCATTACTTCTCAATGTTTCTGAGAATATCATTAGTCACCCAGGTGGATAATTCCAACATTTCCACATTTTCCCCAGTTCCTCATGGGGTCCTGCAAATATATTTTAATATCTGCCCAAATTACATTGGGATGCATTGGAATTTCACACTTACCTGTACAAACCTATCATATCTCACTTCCTACTCAAAGTTCCATGTCACTATGGTGTTTAAATAAACTGACCATGCAAGTTAATTTATTTAGTATGCTGCAGAAAATATAGATCCTGCAACAAATAAACATCTCTTCTCTTGGACTCATACAGAATTTGAAGTTTATACACAGTCAATATCATCCTTTACCCTTTGATCTGATTTGCCTGAGTCCTAACCTCTTCTGCTTCATTCATATATCCAATTGAAGTCTGAACTGTTTTTCATCTTTTTAGGAGATTCTGTATGAGATAATACTGACATGCATAGCTGCTCATCTCTAGCTCTGAGTTTCAGGTGTCACACACATAACAAAATTCCAGACACTGACCAGGTTATACAGAAGAGCTCAGCATCAGAGAATTTGGAGACAACCATTGAAACTCAGGAATAGATGTGAATGTTGTAAGAGCTTACAATCTGGGAATCATTACTATAGGTGTTCCCATGTAACCCTGTGCTGTAAGATTTGATTCTTGGAGTTTACACATATCTATTCCATAATAATGAGACATTATAATGTTTGTCTTTTCATTTCTGATATACTTCACTCAAAATGCTGTCCACAAGATCCATTCACCTAGTTGTGTGTCTCACAGCTTCATTCCTTCTGGCAACTGCTCAACATTCCATTGTATGCACACACCACAGTTCATCATACTATTCATCAACTGATGTACCCTTAGGCTACCCCCATCCATCAAAAATCATAAAAGCTGCTTCCATAAACAACAGTGTGCAAATGTCCATTCATGTCAATGCTCCCAGATATTCCAAATATATACCCCATAATGAGGTTGTAGAACCTTATGGCAACCCCAGAGTTATCTACCTGTGGAACCACCACACTGCCCTTCAGATAGCCTGCACAATTCTACTTCCCCACCAACAGTAAATAGGTACATCCCTCTCTCCATGTTTTTTTCCAGCACTTGTATCCCTCTGTTTATATTTTCCCTGCAATTTTATACAGATATTTCCATATACCATGCAATCATCTACAGTGTACAATTGTTCAAATATCATCATATACTTGTGCATTAATCATCACTATGAATAATAAGAGATAAAAATTAAAATACCATAAAATACCATATAATAATAAGGTCAGACAATGCAATCACTACCATTAATCCCACAAACCTCCCTTATACCCCCCTCATACACATTTAGCTTTGGTACATTTCCTTTGTTACATTTAATGGAAGCATATTACAATGTTACTGTTAACCATAGAGTACGATTTTCTTGATTATATTTTTTCCCAATACCATTCCTTGTTCAACACCTTGTAAGGTTGACATTAGTTTGTTCTCCAACATATAAAAACATTTTTGTATTTCAACATTTAATCTCTATCATGAGGCACTCTAGGTTTCACTAAGTTATACAGTCCCAGTCTTTATTGTCTGTCTTTCCTTCTGGTGTCTTACTAGTCCCTATGTCTCATCTTGCAGCTTTATTTACAGAAATCTTTTTTCAGTGTACTTACAGTACTGTGCTGCCACCTCACATTATTATGCTATCCATTTTTGGATCTACACAATCCATCATGTTGAATATTCTATACTCCTATAGAATCAAACATCCAATCTCTATCCTCTTTCTATCTCCTGATAACCTGTGTTCTCAGATTTAACTCTCCAAGTTTGCTCATTAATGTTAGTTCATATTATTGAGACCATAAAGTATTTGTCCTTTTGTTTCTTGCTAACAATGCTCTATGTAACACCCTCAAGTTTCATCCAAATAACTATATGTTCTGTAATTTGTCTTGTTTTATAGCTGCCTAATATTCCATCACATATATATACCACAGCTTTTTATCCACTTATCTGTTAATGGGCATTTGAGCTGTTTCCATCTCTTGGCAATCATGAACAATGCCACTATGGACATTGGTTTAAAAATGTCCATTCTTGTCAACTTTCTGTTCCTCTGAGAATATATCTAGTAATGGAATTGATGGATCATACAGCTATTCTATATTTACCTTCCTGAGGAACTGGCACACTGCCTTCTAGAGTAGCTGCACCATTCTACATTCCCACCAACAGTGGATAAGTGTGCCTCTTTCTCCACATCCTCTCCAGCACTTGTAATTTTAATTTTTTTTAATAATGGCCATTCTAGTAGTTGTAATATGATATCTCCTTGTGGTTTTGATTTCCATTTCTCTAATAGCCAATGAAAGTAAGCATCTTTTCATATATTTTTGAGCCATTTGTATTTTCCCTCCATAAAAGTGTCTATCCATGTCTTTTACCCATTTATTTATCGGATTGTATGCCTTTCTTTTTTTGAGATGTAGGATTTCTTTACATATTCTGGATATTAAACCCTTATTGATATGTGGTTTCCAAATATTGTCTCTGATTTTGTAGGCTGCATTTTTACTTTTCTGACAAAGTCATTTTATTTACAAAAGTGTTTAATTTTGAAGAGATCCCATTTATCTATTTCCTTTTGGATTCTTGTGATTTGGATGCAGGGTCTAGGAAATCACCTCCTATCACTAGATCTTTAAGATATTTCCCTACATTTTTCTTCTAAAAGTCTTATAGTCTTAGTGCTAATATTTAGATTCTTGATCTATTTTGAGTTAATTTTTTTATAAGGTGTGAGATAGGAATCCTCTTTCATTCTTTTGGATATGGATATCCTAGAAAATCGTGTTATTCTTCCACTTTGATTCATTGATTCGCTGTATTACATTAATCAATTTTCTTGTGTTGAAACAAACCTGCACACCTGGAATAAATCCCACATGCTCATGCTGTATAATTCTTTTAATATATTTCTGAATTTGATTTGTGAGTATTTTGTTGAGGATTTTTGCATCTATATTCATTAAAGAGATTGGTCTAATTTCCTTTTTTTATAATATCTTTGACTTGGTATTAGGGTGATACTGGCTTTATAGAATGAGTTAGGTAGCTTTCCATCCTCTTTAATTCTTTGAAGAGTTTGAATGCTTTTGTGAATTCACATGGGAAGCTATTTTATCCTGGGCTTTTCTTTTTGGAGAGTTTTTGATGACAATCTCAATCTCTTTACTTGTGATTGGTTTGTTAAGGTCATTTATTTCTTCTCAAGTCAATGTTAGCTGTTAATGTTTTTCTAGGATGTAGTCCATTTCATCAAAATTGTCTAGTTTATTAGCTCAGAGATATTCATAGTATCTTCTCATTGTCTTTATTTCTGAAGGGTCCATAGTTATGTGATTTGTGATTCTATTTATTTTCATCTGATTTTTTTTTTAGTTATCATAGTAAGGGTCCATCAACTTTATTGATTTTCTCAAAAAACAAATTTCTAGTTTTGTTGATTTTTCTGTATTGTTTTCCTGCTCTCAATTTCATTCATTTTATATTTAAATGTTATTTCTTTCCTTCTGTTTCCTTTGGGATTAGTTTGCTGTGCTTTCTCTAGTTCCTCCAGATGAACAGCTATTTTCTGAATTTTTTCTCTCTCTTCTCTTTATATAGGCATTTAGGCCAATAAATTCCCCTCCTGGCACCACATTTCCTTCATCCCATAAGATTTTATATGTGGTGTTTTCATTATCATTTGCCTTGATGTATTTACTAATTTCTCTTGTAGCTTCCTCCTTTACACACTAGTCGCCTAAGAATGTACTGTTTATCTTCCATGTATTTGTGAATTTTCTGACCTACCTGTTATTGATTTCCAACTTCATTACATTGTGATTCAAAAAAGTCTTTTGTATAATGTTAATATTTTAAATTTGTTGAGACATGCTTCTTGACTCAACTGGTGCTCCATCCTAGAGAATGATCCATTAATATTTGAGAAAAATGTATATCCTGCTGTTGTAGGGTGTAGGGTTCTATAAATATCTTCCAAGTCTAGTTCATTTGTCATTCAATTCAACATCATTCTTTCCTTTTTGATCCTCTGTCTAGATGTCATATCCATTAGGGAGAGCAGTATATTGAAAACTCCGACTATTCTTGTAGAAATGTCTACTCCCTTCAGTGTTGTCAATGTTTCCCTCATGTATTATGTGACACTCTGGATTGGTTCATAAATATTTATAACTTTTAAGTTTTCTTGATGCCTAGGCCCTTTTATTAATATATAGTGTGCTTCCTTGTCTCTTTTAATTGTTTGCATTTGAAGTCTAATTTTTCTGATATTAATAACGCTACTCTCACTATTTTCTGGTTGTTTGCATAAAATATTTTTCTCCAACCTTTCACTTTCAGCCTATTTTTGTCCTTTTGTCTAAAGTGTAGACAGCATACAGATGGTTCCTGTTATTTAATTCATTCTGGAAATCTATGGGGTTTTGGGGGGGGGAATTTAATCCAAGAACTTTTAGTGATATTACTGCAAGGGCAGCACTTTCTTCTGCCACTTTTTCTTTTGATTTTATATGTCATATATATATTTCTCTCTTTTTAAACTTCCTGATAGTCTTCATTTCTGCATTCTTCTCCTAACTTCTCTCTCCTGTCTTTACCTATTAGCCTGTAGCATTCCCTTCAGTATTTCTTGTCATGCAGCTATCTTATTCACAAACTCTCCACTGTCTTCTTGTCTTAAAATATTTTAATCTCCCCCTTATTTTTGGATTTTATTGCTGGATATTGCATTTTTGGTTGGCACTTTTTCTCTTTCAGTATCTTAAATACCAGTGCCTTCTTGCCTACATTGGTTCTGCAGTGAAATCTATACACAGTCTTATCAAGCTTCCCTTGAATGTGAGTAACCACTTTTCTCTTGCTGCTTTCAGAATTCTGTATTTGTCTTTGATGTTGGACAATCTGATCAGTAGGTTTCTTGGAGTAGGTCTATTGATATCTATTCTGTTTGGAATATGCTGCACTTCTTGAATCTGTAATTTTCTATCTTTCATAAGAGTGGGGAAATTTAAATGATTATTTTTTCTCTCATTCTGCCCCCTTTCCCTTTGTGTCTCCTTCTGGGACACACATAGCTCATATATTTGTGCACTTCATGTTGTCATTCATCTCCCTAAGACCCTGCTCATATTGTTCCATTCTTTTCCCTATCTGTTCTTGAGTATGATTTCAAATTTCCTATCTTCATGTTCAGTGATCCTTTCTTCTTCCTCTTCAAAACTACTCTTATATGTCTCCATTGTGTTTTTCATCTATTCTATTGTGCTTTTCATCCCCATAAGTTCTGCCATTTGTTTTTTCAGGCTTGCAAATTCTTGTTTATGATCATCCCATATGCTCTGTGTATCCTTCATCTATTTTGCAGATTTTCCTTCAGCTCACTGATTTGTTTTAGGAGATTTGTTGGAACATCTTTAATTAGTTGTTTCAATTTATGAATCTTATTGACAGTGTTATTTGTTCCTTTGGCTGCTCCATATTTTCATATTTCCTGATACGGCTCATTATTTTAGCTATCTTGTCATCTGATTTTCTTGATTAGTTTATTCTGGAGCATGTTTTCCCTCTTTTATCGAGGGTTTACTTGTTGGTTGTCATTGTTCAGTATCTTTTCTTTGGCATTCATTTCAACTTATTCTAGACCTCTAACCTAAATTCTGTTTAGTTGATCAGAATTTTTCACCTATTGTTTTTTGGTTCTTGCCCTGCCTCTATGTAAACTTTTTGTGATAGGGTCTCCCCAGATATGACCAACCCCAATCAGATTTCTCAGTCCAGACAGGCCCAGGTCTCAGGAACAGGCTATGGATTTTCCATAAGAATGAGACTCTGTGGTTTGTCACACCCTCCTGTGAAACCTCTAGACTGTATGCTTTTTCTATCCTGTCCCATAGGTGGTGCTTTTCATCCCACAGCTCCCCTCCAGTGTGAAGAGGTGCCACAGGTGTCTTTAATTCTCCACAGACCCTGTCCCTTCCATGGACATTGCTGACTCAAGCTGGTTTCTGTCTTCCAGCCAATAGAGTCTGAGGTCTTTGAAGTAGGGTTGCCACTTGAGCTGGACCCTGCCCCCCCCCCATTATCTTGGGGAAGCATTGTCCTTTAGGAACTTGTCTCCCCTCACTAGACACATTGATTTGACTCAGACCTATCTTAGCTCCACCCTTGCCTCAGTTCAGTGGCCAATTGCAAATATCTGAGTCTTTATGTAAAGAGCTAATTAGGATAGTTATTTTTAAAAAAGAAATCCATTTTCAAGTCCTTTCCCCAGACCGCAAGTTTTGTCAGTCCCAGCATAGACTATTTAAAACCATGCCCTTTAATCTATTATCTCTTTAATCTGAATAGTATATGCCTTTCATTCTAATAATTTCTCCACACATTTTTTAAATCTCTACACTATTTCTCTTTCTTTCTTCATTGAAAATTCTTATGAAACCATATTCATTACTTCATTCAAATGACATGCATTTATTCATCTACTTTTATAACTGAACTGTCAGTTGAGCCAGGTGAATAGAACACTGTTATATCCCTGAAGATGTCCACAGTCTACTGGGATAAAAAGATGTGAAAGTTAGTAAAAGGAAAACAGGCAAAAAACACTTCCATTCAAATTAAGTATATGAAAAAGCTGTTGTCTTCCTGTGGGGATGTTAAAAGAAAAGATTCACAAAGTGATGACTACCGGCATGACAATGAGAAGGTGGCATCTTCCTGATGTTAGGGAGTGACAGATTCAAATTACACAAGTTGGAGAAACCCCAACAGAGGTAATCAGGTGTGTAAAATGCTGAGCTTTGCATCTATGACATACTGGTGGAATGTGCCAGTTTGAATGTATTATGTCCCCCCAAATGCCATGCTCTTTGATGCAGTCCTGTGGGGGCACATGTATTAGTGTTGATTGGATGGGAATTATTTGATTGGGTGTTTCCATGGAGGTGAAACTCAAAAATCTGTGAGTGAAACACTTTATTGGATAATTTCCATGGAGGTGTTACCCTGTCCATGCAGGGTGGGTGTTTATTGGATCACTGGAGTTGTATAAAGAGGTTCACATACAGAAGGACCTCAGAGAAACTGAGAGTGATATTTTGGAGAGGAGCTGCAGCCTAGAGAAACATTTTGAAGGCAGGCATTGAAAGTAGACTAGCTACTCCAGAGTTTGCCTGGGAGAAATTAAGAGAATACTTCCAGACACCTAGAGAGAAACATCCTGGTAGGAAGCCATTTTGAAACACAACCTGGGAGAAATGGAAGTAGACAAAAGCCATGTGCCTTCCCAGTAAACAGACGTGTTCCAGACACCATTGGCCATTCTTCTGTGAAGGTACCTTGTTGCTGCTGCCTTAGCTTAGACACTATTATCACCTTCAGATTGTAATTTTTTAACCATACTAAACTCCCTTAAAAGCCAATCCATTTCTTCTATTTTGTGTAATGGCAGAATTAGCAAATTGAAACATGGAGGCACAAAAGAAGGTCAAGACTTGGAGATCATGGTCAAGGTCAAAGAGCCATAGTGTGCTCTCTATACATGTGTCTGTGTGTGTTTGGTGTGCTCAGAGCAGGGGTACCTTTGTTCATATTCCAAAATTATGTGAAAACCACTGGCAAATCCACAACTGGAAATGAAGAAGGTATTCAGTTTTATTTGTAGGAATCTTAGAGACAAATTTAACAAAGGACAGGAGGTACAAGTGGCTTTGGGATTCTGTCTTCCCAAATTTCATGCATTGGGGCCACCACCTTTGTAAACCTTCTCAGACATTCTCTCTTATCACTCTCACCTTGCCCTCTCCCCTGACAACACTGGCTCCTTGTTGATCTCTTACATTGGAAACAAGCCCTGTCCTAGAGCCTTTGGCCTGGTCATTATGTCAACTGGTCACACTTCCGTAAGTTGCCTCATGGCTCCTGACATCACATCCAAAAGGCCTGTGTTAAAATATTATTATCTTGTCTTCTCATCTTGCCTGAACACCAGCAAAATATATCATCCACATATTTGTGTCCTCTTTTTGAGGTAAAATTATCCTTTTTAAAAAATTGTTACCCATTGATATGTTATATGATTCTTATCTACTCATTTACTTTCTTCTTCCATAATCAAATTGTAGCATCTTTTTTGTCTCAGAAGTGTGATCCCATTGCCTTGATAGTGACTGGCATATAGTCAACACAATATAAATATGTGAAATGAAGAAACTGCTGAACACAAGGCAGGAAATTATATAATCAGAGCTGGATTGGAAGCCCCTAATGGACCACATTCATGACCAGAGTATAGAAATTAATTTCCTGAATATAAAATATATTATAGCATTTCCACTAGACTCATAACTCTGGTTTGTATGAAAAATAGTCACAATAGTTTTCTCTTTCCTACTAGACACATTAGGCATATGAAACCAGGAAACAAACTCAAGTTTCAGATTTTATTCTGCAGTTTTCACAGGAACTGAAAAAGCAGCCCTTCCTCTTTGGACTGCTCTTGTCCATGTACCCAGTCAGCATCTTTGGGAGCCTGCTCATCATCCTGGCCAACATCACTGATTCCCACCCCCAAACATGCATGTTCTTCTCCATTGTGTCCTTTTCTGACATCACTTTTATCTTCGCCACCATCACAAAGATGCTGGTGAATATTCAGACACAGCAAAGTCACTTCCTGTGCAGGCTGCCTCAAACAGATATAGTATATTTTATTCTTTGGAGTGTGGGGCAACTTCCTTCTGTTGGTAATTGCCTATGACTTCTTCATGGCTATCTGTCACCCCCTGCACTACATGGTCATCATGAACCCTCAGCTCTGTGTCCTGCTAATTCTGAGGTCCTGGTTAATGAGTGTCCTGCATTCCTTATAACAAAGCTTAATGATGTTGCAACTGTTTTTTTGTGAATTTTTGGAAATCTCCACTTTGTTGTGTGATTTATCAGATGCTTTGACTTGTCTGTTCTGACACATTCCTCACTGACCTAGTGATGAGTTTTGGAGCTGGGCTGCTGGGTGTATGCCCTCTTGCATGGTTTTCTCTTAATCTCAGAGTGTTTCCTCCATACATGCAATTTTATCAGCTCAGGGAACATTTAAAGAATTTCCACCTGTGTGTCTCACCTCTCAGTGGTCTCCTTATTTATAGGCCTAGGGCTGTACCTTGCTTCAGCTGGGATACAAAATACACATCCCAATGCAGCAGCCTAAGTGATGGACTACATGGTCACGTCAATGCTGAACCCTTTTATATACAGTCTGAGGAATAAATGTATAAAAGAGAATCTGAGAATATTATTTGGGAGAAAGTCATAAGAATTTCCTTTGTGCTGCAACTGAGGAAGTGCATGTGATTTCAGGGCTCAATGACAGATCTAGGTGTTATGGCCCTGATCAAAACATGGAAGCAGAAAGTGTCTCTTTCTGTTTATTTCAAAGAATTTCCATGTGTATGATTTTAAACAACTTCCTCTCGTGTGTTTCTTTGTCCACTCTCCCATATTTCCAATGTTTTTCTTAACCTTGCATAAGAAACAACTTGGAACTTCCAAATATTCCAAAAGCATAGATTTATGGAAGAAAATTTTTTCTCACTTGACATTTGTAAACAAAAGCATTTCCTTTGTTTTACTGACTATGTGGTGGTGAGTTTTCCGACCTGTATGGAAAAAAAAAGGCATGTCCTCTAACAATATTTATGAAATTATAATGTAAAGGAAAGTGCAACACTGCAGTTTTTCACTTTTTTGTCTGTCATCCCATCTGTAACTCTATTTTAAAACATCTTTCTACTAATGCCAACTTTCACATAATGGTGCTTCTTAGAGAGGTCATCTGATTTTTCCTCTTTATTAAGATCCTTTTTTATTCAGCTCATTGTCTTCAGTGATTATCATAGATGATCTCCTGTATAGGGTACAACGGCAGAAAATTTTTGCCCTTTATGTCTTTCAAGAAGAAGACAATTTTTTTACAAATACATTATATGATATGGTCATAATTCACAGATAATCTTAAATATAATGAATGAAATTTTTCAACCATGCATTGATTTACTAAAGAAAGATTTCTTTTTCATGGTGTGAGTGTCCTCATTGAAGTGTGGAATCTTGGTGCACACATTTGAAGGTTTATGTTCATTTGTGTATGGGACTGTATTATGTGTTCTATGTTATTTTATTGGATGATATTTGCTCTATTGCTTGACAACTTCCAGTGATGCCTACAAACGTGATTGATTCTATCCCTCTAAGCAAACTTTTTGCCTTTTTCTAGATATCATAAAACACAAAAGAGAAGATAAATGAGAAATATTTCTATTTACTGTATCATCCCATTATCTAAATTATGGTCAAAATTCTCTTCAATCTTCATGGTCAAAGCAATAATGACACTAGAGTTTGGATTCCTGCTGAAAATATACAAATGGTAATGGATTGCCCTGGATTAGAATCACCATATTTACTTATACAGACATGCATGTCTCTCCCAACTCTCCTAGTTATTAGGAAGGGAACCTTATTGTGGTCAACTTTAAGTGAGGTCACCTGAAGTCAACTTTATTACTGGTGATCACCAATGCTGCCTTCACATGCCTGAAGGAATGCAAACAGTAAGAAGAAGCAGACTTATTTGAATACCATCATATTTGTTAATGTTTATTGCTGTGTCAGTTAGCTATGACTGCAAAAGAAGACATCCCACATTGTATGGCTTAACATTTGGTTTTATTATTGCATTGGAGTCTATGGTATGGAATTTTTTGTTCTCACCTACTTCTCATGGGCCCATGGTGAATATGAATGAGCTGGGGCTTCTTTGATCTTGCTAGCCCTGACATGCTTTGTGGCATAATTGCCAAAGGTGACCTTTACTGTGACAATTGGCTTCTACTACAAGCATACTGCAGATATCCTCTCATCCCCCAACTGACTAGCTTGGAAGTGGTCATGTGGCTGTGACTGGATTCCAAGAGAGAACAGCACAAATAATCAAAGACCCCTTAGGCACATTGTAAAACTCACTATATTCTATTGTCCAAAGTAAATAAAACATCATAGTTCTGGAGGGAGGAACATGGTAGATTAGGAGAGACAGGGCAAAAAATGTCTCCAGAAAAAAATACTACAAAAAGACACAATGTTCTCCAGAATACCAGTTCCAGTGATGCACCAGCTGGACAAGGTCTACTAAATCTAAAGGGACAAAACACTTGGTGAAACTTGGAGTCTGTGTTCCGAAACAAGTGGGTGAGCCTGCTGGAGAACTGGCATCCATGCCATGGTTGGGAGAAACTGCAGGTTGGCATTTGGAGACAGATTGGTTTAAAACCCCAAAAGCAGCTGTGGATCTGGCAGCAAGAGCAACACAACCCAGCATGGTGGAATGTGCATCCCACAACCCACACACATGCTGCAGTATGTGGCATGGATGATACTCTTTCACACACCCACCACTAATTATCCTGGAGCTAGGAAAGCAGAGGTCCATGAAATGGGAAAATTACCATACCCCATACAGTCATCTACTCAGTGTGTTGGGAATGCCTCTGCCAGAGCTGTGGTGCAGAGCTATGCCACACAACCCAGGATGGTGGCAGGTGCATCCTGCAACCTGCACACATGCCTCAGTATCTGGTGTGAATGATAGCCTTTTGCAAACCTGCAGCTAATTGTCCTGGAGCTACGAAGGTGAAAGTCCTTGAAAAGGGGGAAATTATGATCCCCCACACAACCATCTTTTCAGCATGCTGGGAAAACCCCTGCCTGGTGCTGTGGCCCAGAGCTATCCCACACAACTCAGTGCAGTGAGATGTGCATCATGAAACCCACACAGGCATTTCAGTGTCTGGTGTGGGCAATAGCCTTTCACACACCCACAGCTAGTTTTCCTGGAGCTATGAAGGTGGGGGTCCACAAAAGGGGGGAAATTACCATGCCATATGCAGCCATTTTTTTCAATGGGCTGGGAATGCACCTACACAGCCCTGCAGCCAGAGCTTCCCTTTGGGACTATGCTCACATGTGACACTGGACAGTCTTCCCTTAGTGGAGGCAACTGGAGGCTTGGAAGAGGGACACACATGGAAGTCTGAGGGACCATACACCAATACCAGGGATTTCTGGGTCTGTGACAGAGATAAACTGTGGTGAGAATGAAGGTTTGGAGTCCTGCAACAGCTTTAAGTCTCCAGGAACACCCAGGAGATTTGATTATTAAAGCTGTCCTCCCTTCCTAACCACTCAGACACACCCCCCACATTCAAGGCAGGCAGCACCAACTACACACAGGATTTTGGCACACCAATTGGAACCCCATAAGATTCAGAGCCCCACTCACCACAAAGACAAAGTTAGGGAGGACTGGCTTGAGGGGAATAGGTGGTTCAAGGATGCCACCTGCTGATTAGTCACAAAAAGTATACTCCACCAGGCTGTAGCACTGACTAATTAGAAATAACTGTTCAAATAAGTCTATATATTATAAAAGAACCATATCAAGATAAGAAAATCCAAGCGGCCAAAAACAGCAGAAAATTTTAAAGCATATGAAGAAACCAGAAGATATGGATAACCCAAACCCAATACCCAAATCAAAAGATCAGAGGAAACACAGTACTTGGAGCAATTTCACAAAGAACTAAGGACAAGCAGTGAGATCATGGCATAGGATATAAAGAACATGAAGAAGAACCTAAATAGCATAAAGAAGAATTTGCAAGAGTAAAAAATAGATGAACATATGGAAATAAATAAACTGTTGATCAAAATAAAAAGACTCTGGATACTCACAGTACTAGCTTAGAAGAAACTGAGCATCAAATCAGTGAGCTTGAAGATAACAGAATGGAAAGTGAAAGAATAAAAGAAAGAATTGGGCAAAAAATAAAAAAAATTGAAGTGGATCTCAGGGATATGATGGATGGCACAAAGGGCTCAAATATAAGAATCACTGGTGTTACAGAAGGGGAAGAGAAAAGGTCTTCAAAGATTATTCAAATAAAGTGTTTGGGAAAACCTATGACACAAGTCATAGGTGCCCAAGGAAATCCAAACAGAATATATCCAAATAAACCCACTCTGAGACATACTCTGATCAGATTTTCAAATGCTGAAGAGAAGGAGCAAGTTCTGAAAGCAGAAAGACAGATGCAATTCACCACTTACAAGGGAAACACCATAAGACTAAGCAGTGACTACTCAGTGGCCACCATGGAGGAGAGAAGGCAGTGGCATGACATATTTAAATTTCTGAAAGAGAAAAATTGCCAACCAAGAATTGTTTATACAGCAAAGCTCTCCTACAAATTTGTGGGAGAGCTTCAATTTTTCACAGACAAACAAAGGCAGAGAGAATTTTCTAACAAGAGACCTGCCCTACTCAAGATACTAAAGGAAGCCCCAAGAGGCGGGGCAAGATGGCAAACTGGTGAGCTGTATGTTTTAGTTACTCCTCCAGGAAAGTAGGTAGAAAGCCAGGAACTGCGTGGACTGGACACCACAGAGCAATCTGACTTTGGGCATACTTCATACAACACTCACGAAAACGTGAAACTGCTGAGATCAGCGAAATCTGTAAGTTTTTGCAGCCAGGGGACCCGCGCCACTCCCTGCCAGGCTCAGTCCCGTGGGAGGAGGGGCTGTCAGCTCCGGGAAGGAGAAGGGAGAACTACAGTGGCAGCCCTTATCGGAAACTCATTCTACTGATCCAAACTCCAACCATAGATAGACTGAGACCAGACATCAGAGAATCTGAGAGCAGCCAGCCCAGCAGAGAGGAGACAGGCATAGAGAAAAAAAACGACATGAAAAACTCCAAAATAAAAGCGGAGGATTTTTGGAGTTCTGGTGAACATAGAAAGGGGAAGGGCAGAGCTCACGCCTGAGCTCAGGCCCTGAGGCGCATATGCAAATCCCAAAGAAAAGCTGATCTCTCTGCCCTGTGGACCTTTCCTTAATGGCCCTGGTTGCTTTGTCTCTTAGCATATCAATAACCCATTAGATCTGTGAGGAGGGCCCTTTTTTTTTTTTTAATCCTTTTTTCTTTTTCTAAAACAATTACTCTAAGAAGCCCAATACAGAAAGCTTCAAAGACTTGCAATTTGGGCAGGTCAAGTCAAGAGCAGAACTAAGAGAGCTCGGAGACAAAACGCAATAATCCAGTGGCTGAGAAAATTCACTAAACACCACAACTTCCCAAGAAAAGGGGGGTGTCTGCTCACAGCCATCATCCTGGTGGACAGGAAACACTCCTGCCCATCGCCAGCCCCATAACCCAGAGCTGCCCCAGACAACCCAGTGTGACGGAAGTGCTTCAAATAACAGGCACACACCACAAAACTGGCCGTGGATATTAGCCTTCCCTGCAACCTCAGCTGATTGTCCCAGAGTTGGGAAGGTAGAGCAGTGTGTATTAACAAAGCCCCATTCAGCCATCATTTCAGCAGACTGGGAGCCTCCCTACACAGCCCAGCAGCCCAGAACTGCCCTGGGGGGACGACACTCACCTGTGACATAGCACAGTCATCCCTCAACAGAGGACCCGGGGTGCACGGCCTGGAAGAGGGGCCCACTTGCAAGTCTCAGAAGCCATACGCGAATAACAAGGACTTGTGGGTCAGTGGCAGAGACAAACTGTGGCAGGACTGAACTGAAGGATTAGACTATTGCAGCAGCTTTAAAACTCTAGGATCACCAGGGAGATTTGATTGTTAGAGCCACCCCCCATCCATGACTGCCCAGAAACACGCCCCATATACAGGGCAGGCAACACCAACTACACACGCAAGCTTGGTACACCAGTTGGACCCCACAAGACTCACTCCCCCACTCACCAAAAAGGCTAAACAGGGGAGAACTGGCTTGTGGAGAACAGGTGGCTCATGGACGCCACCTGCTGGTTAGTTAGAGAAAGTGTACTCCACGAAGCTGTAGATCTGATAAATCAGAGATAAGGAATTCAATTAGTCTACACATCCTAAAAGAACCTTATCAAGTTCAGCAAATGCCATGAGGCCAAAAACGACAGAAAATTATAAAGCATATGAAAAAAACAGACGATATGGATAACCCAAGCCCAAGCACCCAAATCAAAAGATCAGAAGAGACACAGCATCTAGAGCAGCTACTCAAAGAACTAAAGACGAACAATGAGACCCTAGTACGGGATACAAAGGAACTCAGGAAGACCCTAGAAGAGCATAAGGAAGACATTGCAAGACTAAATAAAAAAATGGATGATCTTATGGAAATTAAAGAAACTGTTGACCAAATTAAAAAGATTCTGGACACTCATAGTACAAGACTAGAGGAAGTTGAACAACGAATCAGTGACCTGGAAGATGACAGAATGGAAAATTAAAGCATAAAAGAAAGAATGGGGAAAAAAATTGAAAAAATTGAAATGGACCTCAGGGATATGATAGATAATATGAAACGTCCGAATATAAGACTCATTGGTGTCCCAGAAGGGGAAGAAAAGGGTAAAGGTCTAGGAAGAGTATTCAAAGAAATTGTTGGGGAAAACTTCCCAAATCTTCTAAACAACATAAATACACAGATCATAAATGCTCAGCGAACTCCAAATAGAATAAATCCAAATAAACCCACTCTGAGACATATACTGATCACACTGTCAAACACAGAAGAGAAGGAGCAAGTTCTGAAAGCAGCAAGAGAAAAGCAATTCACCACATACAAAGGAAACAGCATAAGACTAAGTAGTGACTACTCAGCAGCAACCATGGAGGCAAGAAGGCAGTGGCACGATATATTTAAAATTCTGAGTGAGAAAAATTTCCAGCCAAGAATACTTTATCCAGCAAAGTTCTCCTTCAAATTTGAGGGAGAGCTTAAATTTTTCACAGACAAAAAATGCTGAGAGAATTTGCTAACAAGAGACCTGCCCTACTGGAGATACTAAAGGGAGCCCTACAGACAGAGAAACAAAGAAAGGACAGAGAGACTTGGAGAAAGCTTCAGTACTAAAGAGATTCGGTATGGGTACAATAAAGGATATTAATAGACAGAGGGGAAAAATATGACAAACATAAACCAAAGGATAAGATGGCTGATTCAAGAAATGTCTTCACGGTTATAATGTTGAATGTAAATGGATTAAACTCCCCAATTAAAAGATATAGATTTGCAGAATGGACCAAAAAAAATGAACCATCAATATGTTGCATACAAGAGACTCATCTTAGACACAGGGACACAAAGAAACTGAAAGTGAAAGGATGGAAAAAAATATTTCATGCAAGCTACAGCCAAAAGAAAGCAGGTGTAGCAATATTAATCTCAGATAAAATAGGCTTTAAATGCAGGGATGTTTTGAGAGACAGAGAAGGCCACTACATACTAATAAAAGGGGCAATTCAGCAAGAAGAAATAACAATCATAAATGTCTATGCACCCAATCAAGGTGCCACAAAATACATGAGAGAAACACTGGCAAAACTAAAGGAAGCAATTGATGTTTCCACAATAATTGTGGGAGACTTCAACACATCACTCTCTCCTATAGATAGATCAACCAGACAGAAGACCAATAAGGAAACTGAAAACCTAAACAATCTGATAAATGAATTAGATTTTACAGACATATACAGGACATTACATCCCAAATCACCAGGATACACATACTTTTCTAGTGCTCACGGAACTTTCTCCAGAATAGATCATATGCTGGGACACAAAACAAGCCTCAATAAATTTAAAAAGATTGAAATTATTCAAAGCACATTCTCTGACCACAATGGAATACAATTAGAAGTCAATAACCATCAGACACTTAGAAAATTCACAAATACCTGGAGGTTAAACAACACACTCCTAAACAATCAGTGGGTTAAAGAAGAAATAGCAAGAGAAATTGCTAAATATATAGAGACGAATGAAAATGAGAACACAACATACCAAAACCTATGGGATGCAGCAAAAGCAGTGCTAAGGGGGAAATTTATAGCACAAAACGTATATATTAAAAAGGAAGAAAGAGCCAAAATCAAAGAACTAATGGATCAACTGAAGAAGCTAGAAAATGAACAACAAACCAATCCTAAACCAAGTAGAAGAAAAGAAATAACAAGGATTAAAGCAGAAATAAATGACATAGAGAACAAAAAAACAATAGAGAGGATAAATATCACCAAAAGTTGGTGCTTTGAGAAGATCAACAAGATTGACAAGACCCTAGCTAGACTGACAAAATCAAAAAGAGAGAAGACCCATATAAACAAAATAATGAATGAAAAAGGTGACATAACTGCAGATCCTGAAGAAATTAAAAAAAATTATAAGAGGATACTATGAACAACTGTATGGCAACAAACTGGATAATGTAGAGGAAATGGACAATTTCCTGGAAACATATGAACAACCTAGACTGACCAGAGAAGAAATAGAAGACCTCAACCAACCCATCACAAGCAAAGAGATCCAATCAGTCATCAAAAATCTTCCCACAAATAAATGCCCAGGGCCAGATGGCTTCACAGGGGAATTCTACCAAACTTTCCAGAAAGAACTGACACCAATCTTACTCAAACTCTTTCAAAATATTGAAGAAAATGGAACACTACCTAACTCATTTTATGAAGCTAACATCAATCTAATACCAAAACCAGGCAAAGATGCTACAAAAAAGGAAAACTACCAGCCAATCTCCCTAATGAATATAGATGCAAAAATCCTCAACAAAATACTTGCAAATCGAATCCAAAGACACATTAAAAAAATCATACACCATGAACAAGTGGGGTTTATTCCAGGCATGCAAGGATGGTTCAACATAAGAAAATCAATCAATGTATTACAACATATTAACAAGTCAAAAGGGAAAAATCAATTGATCATCTCAATAGATGCTGAAAAAGCATTTGACAAAATGCAACATCCCTTTTTGATGAAACACTTCAAAAGGTAGGAATTGAAGGAAACTTCCTCAACATGATAAAGAGCATATATGAAAAACCCACAGCCAGCATAGTACTCAATGGTGAGAGACTGAAAGCCTTCCCTCTAAGATCAGGAACAAGACAAGGATGCCCGCTGTCACCACTGTTATTCAACATTGTGCTGGAAGTGTTTGCCAGGGCAATCCGGCAAGACAAAGAAATAAAAGGCATCCAAATTGGAAAAGAAGAAGTAAGACTGTCATTGTTTGCAGATGATATGATCTTATATCTAGAAAACCCTGAGGAATGGATGATACAGCTACTAGACCTAATAAACAAATTTAGCAAAGTAGCGGGATACAAGATTAATGCACATAAGTCAGTAATGTTTCTATATGCTAGAAATGAACAAAATGAAGAGACACTCAAGAAAAAGATACCATTTTCAATAGCAACTAAAAAAATCAAGTACCTAGGAATAAACTTAACCAAAGATGTAAAAGACCTATACAAAGAAAACTACATAACTCTACTAAAAGAAATAGAAGGGGACCTTAAAAGATGGAAAAATATTCCATGTTCATGGATAGGAAGGCTAAATGTCATTAAGATGTCAATTCTACCCAAACTCATCTACAGATTCAATGCAATCCCAATCAAAATTCCAACAACCTACTTTGCAGACTTGGAAAAGCTAGTTATCAAATTTATTTGGAAAGGGAAGATGCCTCGAATTGCTAAAGACACTCTAAAAAAGAAAAACGAAGTGGGAGGACTTACACTCCCTGACTTTGAAGCTTATTATAAAGCCACAGTTGCCAAAACAGCATGGTACTGGCACAGAGATAGACATATAGATCAATGGAATCGAATTGAGAATTCAGAGATAGACCTTCAGATCTATGGCCGACTGATCTTTGATAAGGCCCCCAAAGTCACTGAACTGAGTCATAATGGTCTTTTCAACAAATGGGGCTGGGAGAGTTGGATATCCATATCCAAAAGAATAAAAGAGGACCCCTACCTCACCCCCTACACAAAAATTAACTCAAAATGGACCAAAGATCTCAATATAAAAGAAAGTACCATAAAACTCCTAGAATATAATGTAGGAAAACATCTTCAAGACCTTGTATTAGGCGGCCACTTCCTAGACTTTACACCCAAAGCACAAGCAACAAAAGAGAAAATAGATAAATGGGAACTCCTCAAGCTTAGAAGTTTCTGCACCTCAAAGGAATTTCTCAAAAAGGTAAAGAGGCAGCCAACTCAATGGGAAAAAATTTTTGGAAACCATGTATCTGACAAAAGACTGATATCTTGAATATATGAAGAAACCCTACAACTCAATGACAATAGTACAGACGGCCCAATTATAAAATGGGCAAAAGATATGAAAAGACAGTTCTCTGAAGAGGAAATACAAATAGCCAAGAAACACATGAAAAAATGTTCAGCTTCACTAGCTATTAGAGAGATGCAAATTAAGACCACAATGAGATACCATCTAACACCGGTTAGAATGGCTGCCATTAAACAAACAGGAAACTACAAATGCTGGAGGGGATGTGGAGAAATTGGAACTCTTATTCATTGTTGGTGGGACTGTATAATGGTTCAGCCACTCTGGAAGTCAGTCTGGCAGTTCCTTAGAAAACTAGATATAGAGTTACCATTCAATCCAGCGATTGCACTTCTCGGTATATATCCGGAAGATCGAAAAGCAGTGACACGAACAGATATCTGCACGCCAATGTTCATAGCAGCATTATTCACAATTGCTAAGAGATGGAAACAACCCAAATGTCCATCAACAGATGAGTGGATAAAGAGAATGTGGTATATACACACGATGGAATACTACATGGCAGTAAGAAGGAACGACCTCGTGAAACATATGACAACATGGATGAACCTTGAAGACATAATGCTGAGCGAAATAAGTCAAGCGCAGAAAGAGAAATATTACATGCTACCACTAATGTGAACTTTGAAAAATGTAAAACAAATGGTTTATAATGTAGAATGTAGGGGAACTAGCAGTAGAGAGCAATTAAGGAAGGGGAACAATAATCCAAGAAGAACAGATAATCTATTTAATGTTCTGGGGATGCCCAGGAATGACTATAGTCTGTTAATTTCTGATGGATATAGTAGGAGGAAGTTCACAGAAATGTTGCTATATTAGGTAACTTTCTTGGGGTAAAGTAGGAACATGTTGGAAGTTAAGCAGTTATCTTAGGTTAGTTGTCTTTTTCTTACTCCCTTGTTATGGTCTCTTTGAAATGTTCTTTTATTGTATGTTTGTTTTCTTTTTAACTTTTCTTTCATACAGTTGATTTAGAAAAGAAGGGAAAGTTAAAAAAAAAAAAAAGAAAAGTAAAACAAGGAAAAAAAAAAGATGTAGTGCCCCCTTGAGGAGCCTGTGGAGAATGCAGGGGTATTCGCCTACCCCACCTCCATGGTTGCTAACATGACCACAGACATAGGGGACTGGTGGTTTGATGGGTTGAGCCCTCTACCACAGGTTTTACCCTTGGGAAGACGGTTGCTGCAAAGGAGAGGCTAGGCCTCCCTATGGTTGTGCCTAAGAGCCTCCTCCCGAATGCCTCTTTGTTGCTCAGATGTGGCCCTCTCTCTCTGGCTAAGCCAACTTGAAAGGTGAAATCATTGCCCTCCCCCCTAAGTGGGATCAGACACCCAGGGGAGTGAATCTCCCTGGCAACGTGGAATATGACTCCCGGGGAGGAATGTAGACCCGGCATCGTGGGACTGAGAACATCTTCTTGAACAAAAGGAGGATGTGAAAGGAAATGAAATAAGCTTCAGTGGCAGAGAGATTCCAAAAAGTGCTGAGAGGTCACTCTGGTGGCCACTCTTACGCACACTTTAGACAACCCTTTTTAGGTTCTAAAGAATTGGGGTAGCTGGTGGTGGATACCTGAAACTATCAAACTACAACCCAGAACCCATGAATCTCGAAGACAGTTGTATAAAAATGTAGCTTATGAGGGGTGACAATGGGATTGGGAAAGCCATCAGGACCACACTCCACTTTGTCTAGTTTATGGATGGATGAGTAGAAAAATAGGGGAAGGAAACAAACAGACAAAGGTACCCAGTGTTCTTTTTTACTTCAATTGCTCTTTTTCACTCTAATTATTATTCTTGTTATTTTTGTGTGTGTGCTAATGAAGGTGTCAGGGATTGATTTGGGTGATGAATGTACCACTATGTAATGGTACTGTAAACAATCGAAAGTACGATTTGTTTTGTATGACTGCGTGGTATGTGAATATATCTCAATAAAATGAAGATTTAAAAAAAATAAAGCAAAGCAAAGTTTCAGAAAAGCAAAAAATAAAAATAAAAAAAAAATAAAAAAAAAAAATAAAGGAAGCCCCACCAACAGAGAAACAAAAAAAGAGGAAGAGGCATGGAGAAAGGTTCAGAACCAAAGAGATTCAGTATGGGTTCATTAAAAAACATTAAGAGAGAGATAGGAAAAATATACCTGACAAACATAAACCAAAGGAAAAAAATGGCTGATTCAAGAAATACCATCACAGTAATAACATTGCATGTAAATAGATTCACTCCCCAATTAAAAGATATAGATTAGCAGAATGGATTAAAAATATGAAATGTCAATATGTTGCATACAAGAAACTCATCTTAGACAAAGGGACACATAGAAATTGAAGAGGAAAAGGTTGAAAACTATTTCATGCAGGCTGCAGCCAAAAGTAAATAGGAGAAGCAATATTAATCTTAGATAAAATAGACTTTAAATGCATGGATGTTATGAGAGACAAAGAAAACCACAATGTACTAATAAAAGGGACAATTCCACAAGAAGAAATAACAATCATAAGTGTTTATGCACCCAATAAAGTTGCCCCAAAATACATGAGACAAATATTGGCAAAACTAAAGGAACCAATAGATGTTTCCACAATAATTGTGGGAGATTGCAATACATCAATCTCTCCTATACATAGATCAACCAAACAGAGGATCAGTAAGGAAATTGAAGCCCTAAACAATCTGATAAATAAATTTGAATCAACAGACACATATAGAACAATTCATCCCAAGTCACCAGGTCATGCATTCTTCTCTAGTACTCGTAGAACTTTCTCCAGAATAGATCATATGCTGGGCCATAAAACAAGTCTCAGTAAATTTTTTAAAAATGGAAACTATTCATAGCACCTTCTCTGATCACAATGGAATACAATTAGAACTCAATAACCACCAGAGACTTGGAAAATACAAAGATACCTGGAGGTTAAACAACACACTTCTAAACAATCAGTGGGTTGAAGAAGAATTGGCAAGAGAATTTGCTAAATATATAGAGATGAATGAAAATGAGAACAAAAAAAAATCACACCTATGAGACACAGCAAAAGTGGTACTGTGGAGAAAATTTATAGCTCTAAATGCATACATTGAAAAGGAAGAAAATGCTGAAAATGAAGAACTAAAGGAGCAACTGAAGAAGCTAGACAATGAACAGCTAACTAATCCTCAATGAAGTAGGAGAAAAGAAATAACAAGGATTAAAGCAGAAATAAATGACATAGAGAACAACAACCAAAACAAAACAATAGAGACAATAAATAACAACAAAAGTTGTTTTTGAGAAGATCAAGCATATTGACAAACCCCTAGCTAGACAAAAAGTGATAAGACCCAAATAAACAAAATAATGGATGAGAGAGTTAACATTACTGCAGATCCTGAAGAAATTAAAAATATTATAACAGAATACTATGAATTGTATGCCAACAAACTAGATAATATAGAGGAAATGGACAATTTTCTGGAAACACATGAACAACCCTGACTGACCAGAAAAGAAACAGAAGACCTCAACCTACCAATCACAAGGAAAGAGATCTGATGAGTCATCAAAAAGCTTCCAACAAATAAATGCCCAGGGCAAGATGGCTTCAGAGTGAAATTCTGTTGGTGGGACAGTATTATGGTTCAGCCACTCTGGAAGGCAGTCTGGCCATTCCTTAGAAAACTATATACAGATTAACCCTTTGATCCAGTACTCACACTTCTTGGAACATACCTGAAAGTTCTGAAAGTAGTGACATGAACAGATATTTGCACTCCAAAGTTCATAGCAGCAATATTCACAATTGCCAAGAGATGGAAACAACCCAGATGTCCTTCAACAGATGAGTGGATAAAAAAATGTGGTAGATACACATGATGGAATATTGTGCAATAGTAAGAAAGAATGAGGTCATGAAACATATCACAAATGGATGAACCTTGAAGACATAATGCTGAGTTAAATAAGCCAGGCACACAAAAAAAGAAATATTATATGTTACCACTAATGTGAACATGGAAAAATGTAAAATAAATGGTTAATAATGTAGAATGTAGGGGACTTAGTGATAGATAGCAATTAGTGAAGGGGGAATGATAATGTAATAAGAACAGATATGTTATCCTGGGTAAATTTAATGTTCTGGTAATGCTCAGGAATAACTGTGGTTTGTTAATTTCTGGGGGGAATGGTAGGAACAAGTTCACAGAAATGTAGTTATCTTAGGTTATCTGTCTTTCTCATTCCTTTCCTGGGTTATATCCTGTATATTTTCTTGCAGTAGAATAGGGACATGTTGGAAATAGTGTAGTTATTTTAGGTTATTTGTTTTTTCGTATCCCTTTGCATTAGTTTTGTTTGAAATATTTTTATCATCTGTTTATTTTTTTAATTTTTTGATAAAATTAGTTTAAAAAACAATGATAAAAATATGCAGAGCCCCACTGAGGAGTTGGTGGAAAATGCAGAGGTGCTGGGCTTTCTCACCTAAATGATGGCTGATGTTCTCACAAACATCCTGGACTGTTGGGTTGATGTGCCAATACCTCTATCATGGGATTTTCCCTTACGAAGCCTGTTACTGCAAAGGAGAAGCTAAGCCTGCTTATAATTGTGCCTAAAAATTCTCCCCCTGAATCCCTCTTTGTTGCTCAACTGTGGCCCTCACTCTCTAGCTAAACCAACTTGGTGGGTGAAATCACTGCCCTCCCCCCCCCCCCCTACGTGGGATCTGACACTCAGGGGTGTAAATATCCCTGGAAATGCAGAATATGACTCCCAGGAAGGAATCTGGACCTGGCATCATGGAATGGAGTACCTTCTTGACCAAAAGGGGGATGTGAAAAGAAATGAAGTAAAGTTTCAGTGGCTGAGATATTCCAAATGGTGTTGAGAAATCACTCTGGTGGGAACTCTTATGCACTATATAGATGACTCTTTTTAGGTTTTAGTGAATTGGAATAGCTATTAGTAAATACCTGAAACTAGCTAAAACCCAGTAGCCTTGAATCTTGAAGATGATTGTAAAGGGGTTACAATGTGATTGTGAAAGCCTTCTGGATCACACTCCACTTTATCCAGTGGATGAATGGATGAGTAGAAAAATGGGGACAAAAAACTTAAGGAAAAATGGGTTGGGAGGGGGAAAATTTGTGTCTTCTTTTTTATTCTCATTTTTTATTCTTATATTTACTTTTTCTGGTACAAATAAAATGTTAAAAAATAGATTGGCATGATGAATGAACAACTGTATTATGGCAATGTGATCAATTGATTTTATACTTCGGATGATTGTATTGTCTGAATAAATCTTAGAAAAATAAAAAAAAATCATAGTTCTGATTCATAGGCAAGAAAGAAACTCCATCTATTAATGCATGGAAGCTTTCAGTCATATTGCAAAATATATGGATACCCAGAAATGTGTAGATCTGGTGCCATCCATGCAATCTGTCTACTAAAAGTACACATTTCTTCACAATTGAGTTCTATTGTGACATTTCAAGTATTAATCCATGACAGTTTTTTCCAACAACTCAGCCCTCAGCAACTGAATGAATTTCTTGGAGGAGAAAATGAGAGTTAAAATATATGTTTAATAAGAAGCTATGGAAATTTTACTCTAGAATGTTTTGTCTCCTTGTTGTAAATATTCTCTACCTGCTCCTCATCACTGTCTCACCATTCCAAGGCTAAGAAGGAATGTCCCTTTCCTTTCCATATACATCACTTAGTCCAAGGACCTCATGTCTGTTTCACTGATTGCCAGAGCTAGAGACATCTCATTTCAAGGTGCAATCTTGATATCCTCATGTTTATATTGCATTTCATTTGATCAACCCGCAATCCAACAGGTATATTAACATTTCTACTATAGTATTATGAGCTGAGGGTGTTGGGTCCTACTGGGAATTGAGACATTTGAAATGCAAATAGACAAAAGAGAATTAGGAATGGGGAAAAGAAGTGATTTTGAGGTATTATGTCCATTCTCTTGGTAAAAATTTTCTTTCTTCAATGTAAGGCTTGCCTACACATGGGGTTCTCTGCATGCTATGTGGTTACAAGCAGAGAAGTAATGGAGTGATGCTGTTCAGAGAGTAACAGATGACCACAATATGGTCATAAGCCATTGCATTCAAGTTTAACTCTCTTGGGATCCAAAACCAATGAAAAATCATATCTGAGTGAGGCAGCCTGAATAGGTTATGACTTTGTTCTCCATTGGATGCTCAAAATCATTTTTGGTATGGTGTTATAAATGAAAGAAATGCCATCAGAGACAGGTTTAGTTGAGGTAGTACATTGTTTTGAGGAGATGGGTTTCAGAGATGGTGGCCAGGATGATGAGCAGGTGCCCTGAGGGTGAACAGGTATGTGGATACAAACAGAAGAAAGGGGAGGTGCTGTAGTCCTTGCTCTTCTGCAAATCTCACAGGGAGATAGAATCCAAATCTTGTTTGGTTTCTTGTTCCATGTGGTCTCTGGGTTTTCCCAGAATGAGAAGAAATGCAAAATAACAATTAAATTCAAATATGCATTTCTCCAAATGAATGACAGTAATATCCTGAAGTGGAACCTAGGGATATAATGGAGTAATTCATTTGAGCTTAAGTTGCATCTCTCTGCTGACCAATTACATTTACTCTCACTTCCTGGAGAAGTTTTTCTCAATGTCACAGGTTCTCAAATTGTAGTCACTGGATTATCAGCACCTGCCTTACTTGTGAACTTGCAGGCTGTCAAATCTTTGTCCAACTTTTTAGTTGTCTATATTTTAATGTATTGAAAGTTTGAGTAGACATCACATAGTATTCTATCTTTCTCAATTTTAATCCTGGTGCTGGTTTATTTTCTTTACACTTTGTAGTTTTGTAGCCATGCCACAAGGCAAATAACATTGGAATTTAAATTTTGATTGATCTATTGAAATTAGGAGTTAATTTCCAAAGATCTGATATCTTTATTATGTTCAGATTCACATTCCAGTAACCTTAATTTTCCTCTAGATTTTTCAGTCCCTATTCTGGTAAAGATTTCTGTAGTTGTTAAAAATATATATGTATACATCATATTCACTCCTTGTTAACACTGATACAGGGAATTTAGTTCACAAGCCATGAAAAAATGAGATTCCCCACATCACTTCACTGAAGTTGCAATTATGAAATCTTTTTACTTTTCTGTTTTTTCTTATGTGACATTATTTTTAGATATTTCTTGATAATTTGAAGACTTTTTAAACTACATCTACTCTTGCCAAAACCTGTTAATTCACAGTTACTATTTCTATGTACAGTGTTACTGGATTGTTTTGAAGTTCCTGAATTAGTGTTAAGCACTTCACACCCACTGTGATGTCTGTAGTGAGAACACTGTAGTTACTAATTGTTGGCTATGATGTGGAGAAAATCTAATCCTTGTAATTTGCTTCTGGCAATATAATATGTTAGAGTCGCCATGGAAAATAGTTTGCCATTTCCTCAGAATATAAAATGTATAAGTCCAATATGGACCAGCACTTCCATCCATATATATGCTTCTATGAACTGAAAACAGATTTTCAAACACATTTTTGTACATGAGTGTTAATAGCAGCCTAATTTACAAGGTGTTGGTTGGAAACAAATCAAATTAAAATCAACTGATGAATAGATAAACACATGGAAGTATATCCTAAATAATGCTATTAATTTTAAATTTTTGGCTCTTTAATTAAACAATTATTGGATTTTGTCACAGGTTTGTATAGAGGTAAAATTATTTTTTGTTCAACAAGATGTTTTTACAAGTCAAAAATTAAGAATCCAGTCTGCATATTAATCAATATAAAATCCATTAAACTGCTATTAGTTTTTTGTGCAGAAATGAAAATAAAACACATTAAAATGCCTGTGGAACTGTTTATGTTCTTGAATAGGCAAAACAACCTTGCAAAAAAACAGAATTGACAGGCTCATGCTTCCCTATATAAAGTATAAAGTGACAGTAATAAAAAGAGTATGGTACTGGCACAAAGATAGGCCAATAGATCAGGGGAAGATAAATATAAGTCCAGAAATAGACACGCACATCTATAGCCAATTGATTTTTTACAAGGTTACTACATACATGCAGTAGGGAGAGAATAGTCATACAATGATGTTGGGCAAACTAGGTGTTCACATGCAGTGGAATGAAATTAGACACTGATCTTACAGCACATGCAACAACAGATAAACACATGTTCATTAAAAATGAACGAGATATAAGATCTAAAACTATAGAAATCATGAGACATATGTGGAAACCTGGATTCAGGAAAGGATTCTTGGATATGATACCAAAAACATGATCAACAAGAGAAACAGGAGAAACAATAGATCAATTTGACTTGTTAAAAGTTAACAACTGTTGTGCATCAAGGGAAATTGCCAAGAAAATTAAAAGACAACCTATTGAATGGAAGAAAATTATTTCAAACCATGTATTTGGATAAGAGTTTAATGTTCAAAATATAAAGAGAACTTGTATAATGCAACAATAAAGAGACAAACAACCCAAGGTCCAAGGTCCATCAACCAATTAATGGACAAAGAAATTATGGTATATACATATAATGCAATATTATTCAGCTGTAAAAAGGAATGGAGTTCTGATACATGTGACTGCATGGATGGATTTTAAAGGCATCATGTTGTGTGAAATAAGACAGTCACAAAATGACAAATATTGTATGAACTTACTGATGTGATACAATTAGAATCAACAAACTCAGAGAGTCAGAATCTGGAATATAGGTTATTGGGGGCTGTGATGGGAATAGAGAATGGGAAATTAAGGCTTAAAATGTGTAGGGTTCCTATTTGGAATGATGGAAACATTTTGGTGATGGATGGTGGTGGTGGCAGTACATTAAGAATGCAGTTAGTAACACTGAAATATCCATCTGAATGTGATTACAAGGGGGAAAGTTGGGGTGTATATATGATAAGAGAAGAATTTCTAAAAATCCATGGAATTGTAAACCCTGATTTAAACCACGGACTCCTGTTAATAGTACAATTATAACCATGGGCCATCATCAATTGTAACATAGTTCCACATGACTGCAAGATGTTGGTGAGATGGTGAATGGGAATCCTGCATTTTATGCATGATTGTTCTGTAACTCCAAAATTTCTATAATTAATAAAATAATAATAATATATTACTTTACTTAAATATATCTTCATCCATTAAATTACAACAATGTTAATGGTAGTAATGTGATCTAATACATAGAAACATAGTGCTTGAGACATGGATGGTCTTCAATGGATTTTAATTATTATTATTATCATTTATTATGTACAGGTTTTCACTCCTTACTTCCAGGAGTTTTAAAAGCTGTTAAAATGTTAAATCATTTTGTTATCCTTTGTAAAAAATATTATAACAGCATTATGAATGCTATTGCCTTTATGAATACCAACTCTCTTACTTAAAATATCATCCTCATGTAAAATATCAAATTAAGTGAAAACAGGCTTTCAGCTGCCAATTTCTCATCTGCAGCCAATGTATCATCTGCATATATGTTGCCTTTCCAATACATATGATATTTCTTTTTCAATATATATTGCATTCCTTGCAAATCTTTGGTGCTGGTAAATAATAATAGTAGATACAATTTTCTTCCTTTTAACTTACAGGAGATTTCTTCTAATTTTCCTTCCACAAGACCATACAAGGGCATTTTGGGAGGTAAGTCTTATTTATTTAATTCCTTCCAAAATTATTAGTATTATCAACTATGATATTTATGTTTTCACAGAAATCAGCTCTCTTCCCAGATTTTTCTAATTTTCCCATGGAGATATATATAAATACAAGCTTGCTAGGTATAACATTTTCTTATGTTTGTGATGACTTGCCTCATTCTTAATGTTAGGCATTCCTCTTCTTTCTCTGTCTTTATTTCTACGTTTAGACTTCTGTCTTATTTTGTCTCTTTATTGGTTTTGCCAAATAATTCATTCTAGGATTTATTATGCAGTTTGAGAATACCTCTTCTTTTTTTATTTTAAACCAGATTTATCTTTATTATTTACTTTCTTCTGCATTTTTTAGGTTTGTTTAGTGGAATTTTGTTAGGAACTTCAAAATTTTAAATTTTTTATTTCTTGAGAAGAGAATGCATATATGTTAATTTACAATTTGAAATATAGAAGAGAATGAATCTAAAAGACATTTTTATGGTTAGTATTCAAAACTATGAACTTGTTACTATTTTGCAGAATTGTTCTTCCTTATGTTTGTGCAAATATCCATTTCATTATAATGGATCTCTATGCTGGCTTAATTTTTCTAGCACAGGAAAGCAGATGAATTGTCCTTTTACAGCACTACAAGAGAGTGATTTTTTTTTCCACAGGATGGAATTTTGCATTCATATTTTTGAAGGATTTCTTAATTTTCTCAATGAAAATAGCATCTTCATTTATTTTATGTTTGTAGATCAATAGCAATCCTATAAATTATTATACTTTGTATATCTCACTTTTTGAATGAATATGCCTTTTATCCACAAATGTATTAATCTTTCTAGGATATTCAATTGATATCATGAATTACATTTACTAATTTTATTAAATTGAATTTTTTACATTTTATTTTTAGGTATGGTACAAGTTTTCAGTCATAACTTTTCAATTTTATTGTCCAATTATTCATATTTCTCACCCTTTACCAAAGACTTTATATTCATGAAGAAATTCTGCTTTTGAATTTTATGTTTATCTCTGCACACATTTCTATCAGCTACAAATTTACTTATGGCACTTTAATCTGATAACTAATATGGTCTTGTAGCTCAATTAACTTGTGAAATTCATTTTGGCATATGTAGAGACTGCTTAAATTTTTAAGAAAGACAATGAATCTTACCCATTTATTCTTAACTTTAAATAACCCTCCCACATAGAAGGAAAAACTGAAAGTTAAATGAAAAAAATAATATATTATAAATAATGATTAGCAGGGCAGTAAATTACAAAATTCCAATGTTATTCTTTTTAAAGTTGAGAAGAAACAGAGCATTCAATCTCTTACAAATTTTAGTTTTTAATGTAAGTATATTTTTATTGACATAAATCAATGTCACATAAAATTAACCATTATAAAGTGGACACAGTTCAGGGGCATATATTATAATCTCAATATTCTGCCACAATTGTTTCTATTTCCAAAATATTTTCATCACCCCAAATAAACCCCAAATCCATTATCAGTAAGTCCTCAATCATTCCTCCTCCAGCTCCTGGCAACTACTAATTTGCTTTCTGACTCATTAGTTTTCTATATTCCAAAATTTCAGGGAAATGGAACCTTAAAATATATGGACTTTGGAGGTTATTCTCAAGCATTATATAGATATTCCTTTTCAGTTTCTAGTGTATTAGAATAGCTAGAAAGAAACACCTTAATCTGTGGACTGTAATCCGGTAGACTTGATTCTTGATGATGATTGTATAACTATGTAGCTTTTATCATTGGACCATGTGACTGTCAAAACTTTGTGACTGACACACCCTTTATCCAGTGTCTAGGCAGATGATTAATAAAATAAATACAAATATATGTATAAATAGTAGGGAAGGATAAGTGGTATGGAATATTTTGGGTTTTGTTATTTATTTATACTATCCTTTTTCATTTCTCAGTTAACAAAGTGTTCTGAAACTTATTATGGTGATGAATCCACAACTATATGATGATACTGTGAGCCATTGATTGTATACTTTGGATGGATTATATAATGTATGAATATATGTCAATAAAATTGCATTTATATATGTGTGTATGTGTATGTATGTATGGCCTTCTTTTCACATTGGTTTGTAACAATTCAGAAGTCTTTTTTACCTCTATTATGCCATGAATTCCTACAGAATAAGTTTTGGCAGCACAGGCTCCTTTCCTTTGGATCTCACAAAGTCTGCTTCTCTGAGTAGAGCTTCTGGTTCATCAGTTGTACCATGGCACCTTTCCCTCTAGCTTCTTTTTTGTTCTGATCACTTTCTTCCACACATTTCAGGAAGTAATATCAGCTCTTAGAGTGATTAGCATGCTCTCAATGAAACATTAATTCACCTGGCAAGAAACTTGCCCTAAATTTGTTTGCTTTTAAAACACCAAAAGGGGGTTGGGTAGCATCATGGTGTCTTCTGGTTTTTCCATGCAATCATTTCTGCTGCATTCCTTTTATGTTAAGTGCCAGGCCTGTGATGTCAACAATATCAACTTTCTTGTAAATTTCCATGTACATGGCCAAAAGAACAAGTCCATGTTTTCTAAAAGGCCTGGAACACATATAGGAGGGGCTGCTTCCTTTCTCTTTGTGTGCATTATTTTAGGGAATTCCTGAAGGGTGGCAATTCTGTCAAAAGGCAAAATGTGGCCTCTTATTTCTTCCTTTTTCACATTGAATGATTTTTATAAGGTTTGTCCATCATGTAGCTTGTGTCAGGGCTTGATTCCTTTTTTTGGTTGAATAATATTCCATTGTATTTTAACTTTTGTCTATCTGAATCCAAAGCTCATACTCTTCCTATCAGACCATATTGAAGTTATTGAAGCTATCTGAATTAAATGCTAAGAAAATATCTCCATTTTAAGAAGAGCATAAAAAACAAAGAAATGTTTTCTTTAAAATAAATGTTATAAGTCCTATCATATCCAAATTATAGACATATGTCTCATAGTTCTCTTATATCTCTGTTTAATCAACCATTATTTTACTTTACATAAATGCACTTCATCACTGCCATTAGCACTGTACATTCTTGCTCTTAGTCTTATCACCTTTAAAAAGAAGAGGAGATATTTCTTGGTCAGGAAAGAGAACCAAGAAAAATATGCCATCATAATACTTCAACTGCCAATCAACAGATTATGTTGCTACTCTTACAATACTTTAATTTCTACATGGCACCACTTATTTGACAACATGTAACTTGGCTCAACATCACAGAAAAATCTTTGAATTATGGTATAACTTGGTTCATTGAGAAAGCATTGACAAACAAACATGAGTTTTTCCTCTTGCTTGGGCTCTGAAATGAACACAATAAAAACAGATGGGACTTTCCAGAACCCAGGGCTGGAAAACATCTGAGAAGACTAAAGAAGTGGAGTACTTCAACCTGTTTAAAAAAAGATGATTTAATTAAATTATGTCATAATAAAGAGTTGAAAAATAGACATTGCTAAATATATAGTGCATTTTAGATATTAGGGCTCAAGTGCAAATCTAATTCTGTTTGATGTAACCTTCAAACTGAAATAATATACATTTTAACATAACCAAACACTAATGCTATGAATGAGGTACTTGCTTTATATTCCATTTATTCTTATACCAAATAAACACTTTTATAAATCTAAAATTGTTTATTTACATTTAGTCAGAGTGCCAACAAAATTTTCAAACCCAAATCAGCAAATTAAAGAATGTTTTCCATTCCCAAGTCAATTGACCCTTCTACCTAGGGATGGAAATACACACTCTCTCTCTCTTACACACACACACACACACATTCAACCTGTTTAATGTGAAATCTAGCAGTGTCCACCCTTTTATCGTCCTAAATACAATTTACTTTGCTCAGGAAAGTTTCAGAGAGGAAAAGGGCAGCTATGGGAAAGGGAATAAATATCCAAATATTGTCAGAAAGTGTTTTGAGCATTCATTCTCTAGTAGGAACATGTTACATATTGAGAATCAATGGTCAATCAGATGCATGGGGTCTGTCTCATAAATTTTATGTCTGACAAGAAACACAGATTTTTAAAAGCTAATTACAAACTACAAACTCCCAGCATAGCAGATAATGTCCTGTATAGCCAGCCCCCTGCATTCCTCTCCAAATATGTATCATTCCACTCGTTACAGTACTGAAGGCCTTTCTTTTCCTTGACTACCCCAAGCTTCTTCTTGCCCCAGAACTGTGCATGTGAAGTTCTCTATTTCTAGAACTCTGTTATTCTATCTAATACCATATGGCTGGCCCCTTGTCATTCAGGGCTGAGCTTAAATATCACCTTCTCAGAGATGCTCTCTGTGGAAACTGATATTTTTCTGCTTCCTTAGTGCTCTATTGTTTCATCTTGTGTGTTTTGTTTGAGACTTACTTTTATTTATAATTAGAAATTTATGTTTTTACTTTGTATTTTGGCTCTTCCACCATCAGCTAATACACCCCATGAATAAAGGGTCATTTTGTTTCATTCATCGCTATCTATCCAGCACCTAGGAGAGCACTGGGTATATTATGCATGTAAAAGACATCTTTTGAATATTGAATGAATGAAGCATGAAGAATTATATGAAAGGGGAAGGACAGAGTACTTTAAGAGAATATAACAAGGGATTTGGCCTAATTTAGGAGGTCAGGGAGAGTTTTTCTGAGAAAATAATTTAAACTCTTACCTCAAAGATAAATGTAACTTTTCAAACTATTGATTTTACCTTCTCAAAGCCATGAACATCATAGCCTCTCCATGACAATTCGAGGCATCACCTTCCCTCACCTGGGCTGTAGCTTTGGCCTTTCTGCAAGCATTCCTACTCACTCCTATCTTCTTTACCTTGTAACTGTAGTTCAAAATGCAACCATAATTGTGCTACCACCTACACTACCCTCTTCTTAAAACCTTTCAACAGCCTCACAAAGATCTTGATTTAAAAAAGTCAAAATCCATAATATGGTCTAAAATGTCATACATTACATGACCACTGCTAACATTCCCAGATCATCACACATCACTCTTGTCCCTTGTTCCCTGGGCTACAAAAATATTTGACATCACTCCATTAATCAGAAGCTCTCTTTTCCCTGCTGATACAAAGGTGTCCCAGATTGCTAATACTGCCATTCTTTAAAATACTAGAAATAGATTGGCTTTTATAAGCGGGATTTATTTGTTTACAAAGTTACAGTCTTAAGGCCATAAACTGTGCAAGCCAAGACGTCAACAATAGGGAACCTTCATTGGAGAAAGGCCTTTGGCATCCCATAAACCTCTGTTAGCTGGGAAGGCACATGGATGGCATCTGCTTACTCCCAGGTTGCATTTCAAAATGGCATTCTCCAAAATATCAGCTTTCAAAGGCCATCTTCAAAATGTCTCTCAGCTGCAGCTCCAGTGAGCTCTTCCATCTGAGATTTTACAGTACTCACATAAGCTAATCAGGACCGAGGATGAATGGGCTTGGCCACACTTCCATGGAAACATTCAATCAAGAGGTCGCACCATAATCAAAAGTGTCACTCACAGTTGGGTGGGTCACATCTGCATGGAAACAACCTAATCCCTATATCCCACAAGACTGGATGAAAAGAGCATGGCTTTTCCTTGGGGGACATAATATATCCAAACTGGCATAATGGGGCTGTGCATTCCTGGTCCTCCATGTAATGAAACTTCTCTCATCTGTCTCCCCATTTTCCAATAGTTAAATTTTTCTGGTCTTTGAGATCTAGCTCTATTGTTTCTTAAAGAAGTGTCCTTGATCTCTCTGAATCAAGATATGACTCGGGTTGTAACATGATACTAATTTATTTCATAGTACTTTCATGTTTGAAATCTAACACATTTTTGGGTGATAAATTCATAGCTGTCTTCCTAACATATCTTACTATACTCCAAATTACAGACTGCATGTAGGCAAAATAGATGCGTGGAGCTCACTGCTATATTCTCCATTCTGGGGACATAAAATTATTCCATCATTCCCAGCACATATTTGATGCCCAATGAATACTTCATGAGTGAGTGAACATGTAGAACACACATATTTTTGTGTAAGACACAGTGCTTCACATTATTCTTGTTACAATGAGGAAACTAAAGCTTAAGATATTGAGTCATTGACCAATGTCATATATTTAGTAGATATATGGTGTAGCCAGGAATCAAGCCCAGATTTATGTCTTGGAGACTCCATACACTCAAAACTTCTATGTAATAGTGCATCTGCAAAAGTACACTTCAGTTTGGTCACCTGTAGCATGCCACTTCCTTCCTCCATAGCACAAGCTCATTTTGAGACAGCATTTCTTTCATTTTTAATTGGATTTCATTGAGATATATTCATATACCATGCAGTCATCTAAAGTGTACATTCAGTTGTCCACAGTACAATTATATAGTTGTGTGTTCATCAACCAAAATTAATTTTTGAATGTTCTCAATACCACACAAAAAATAATAAGAATAAAAATTAAAGTGAAAAAGAACAATTAAAGTAAAAAAGAATCTGGGGGCCTTTTTTGGCCTCATTTTTCTACTCATCCATCCATTCACTGGCCATAGGTCCATATGGCTTTCCCAATCACATTGTCATCCCTTGTAAGCTACATTTTTATACAATCATCTTCAAGATTCAAGGGTTCTGAGTTGTAGTTTGAAGTTTCAGGTATTTACTGTTAGCTATTCAAATTCATTAGAACCTATATAGGGTAATCTATATTGTGTGTAAGAGTGCCCACCAGAGTGACCTCTCAACTCCTTTTGGAATCTCTCTGCCACTGAAGTTTATTTCATTTCATTTCACATCCCCTTTTTGTCAAAAAGATGTTCTCCATCCCATGGTGCTGAGTCTAGATTCCTCCCTGGGAGTCATATTCCATGTTACCAGGGAGATTTACACTCCTGGGCATCAGATCCCATGTAGGGGGGAGGGCAGTGACCACCTGCCAAGTTGACTTAGCTAGAGAGAGAGGCCCACATGTGAGCAACAAAGAGGTGTTCAGGAGGAGACTCCAGCAAAATAATAGGCAGGCCTAGGCTCTCCTTTGTAGCAAGACTTCTCAAGGGCATGACCCATGGTATAGGGCTCAGCCCATCAAACTGCCAGTCCCCTATATCTGTGAGAACATCAGCAACTATTGAGGTAGGGAAGCACAACACTGCATTCTCCACCAGATCCTCAGGGGGACTCTGCATAATTTTTCATTGTTTTTGTTTTTCTTAATTAACACTTTTTTAAAATTAACTATTATTTATATCAAAAAATTTAAAAAAACAACATAAAACATAAAAAAAAAACACATTTCAAACAAAACATAACAAGGCAATAAGAAAAAGACAACTAACCTAAAATAACTACTTTACTTCCAACGTGTTCGTACTCTACCCCAAGAAAATAACCCAATATGGCAACATTTCTGTGAACTTGTTCCTACCATACCCAGCAGAAATTAGCAAACCACAATTATTCTTGGACATTTGCTGAGCATTAAATTTACCCATGATAATGTATTGGTTCTATTGGGTTATCATTTCTGCTTCATTAATTGCTCTCTATTGCTAGTTCCCCTAAATTCAACAAATATAAAATATTTATTTTACATTTTTCAATGTTCACATTAGTGGTAGCATGTAATATTTCTCCTTTTGTGCCTGGCTTCTCTTGCTCAACATTATATCTTCAAGGTTCATCCATGTTGTCATGTGTTTCATGACATCATTCCTTCCTACTGCTGCATAGTATTCCATCATGTGTATATACCACATTTTATTTATACACTCATCTGTTGAAGGACATTTGGGTTGTTTCCATCTCTTGGCAATTGTGAATAATGCTGCTATGAACATTGGCAGGGAGATATCTGTTTGTGTCACTGCTTGCAGATCTTCCACGTGTATAACAAGAAGTGAAACTTCAGGATCAAAGGATAACTCTGTAACTAATTTTCTAAGGAACTCCCAGACTATCTTCCAGAGAGGCTGAATCATTATACAGTCCCAGCAACAATAAATAAGAGTTCCAATTTCTCCACATCATCTCCAGCATTTGTAATTTCCTGTTTGTTAAACAGATGCCATTCTAATTGGTGTGAGATGGTATCACATTATGGTCTTACTTTTTATCTAATACCTAGTGAAGCTGAACATTTTTTCATGTGTTTCTTGACCATTTGTATTTCCTCTTCAGAGAACTGTCTTTTCATATCTTTTGCCTATTTTATAATTGGGCTGTCTGTACCTTGTCACTGAGTTGTAGCATTTCTTTATATATGCAAGATATCAATCTTTTGTCAGATACATGATTTCCAAAAACTTTTTCCATTGAGTTGGCTGCCTCTTCACCTTTTTGACAAATTCCTTTGAGGTACAGAAATTCTAAGCTTGAGGAGTTCCAATTTATCTATTTTTCCTTTTGTTGCTTGTGCTTTGGGTTTAAGGTCTAGGAAGTGGCCGCCTAATACAAGGTCTTGAAGAAGTTTCCCTACATTATCTTCTAGGAGTTTTAAGGTACTGTCTTTTATACTGAGATCTTTGATCCACTTTGAGTTAATTTTTGTGGAGGGTGTGAGGTAGGGGTCCTCTTTCATTTTATGGATATAGATATCCAACTCTCGCAGTGTCCATTGTTGAAAAGACTGTTATGTCCCAGTTCAGTGGCTTTGGGGGCCTTATCTAAGATCAGTCAGCCATAGATCTGGGGGTCTATTTCCAAATTCTCAATTCAATTCCCTCGATTAATATGTCTATCTTTGTGTCAGTACCATGCTGTTTTGACTACTATGGCTTTATAATAAGCTTCAAAGTCATGGAGTGTAAGTCCTCCCACTTGGTTTTTCTTTTTTAGAATGATTTAGCAATTTGAGGCATCTTCCTTTCCAAATAAATTTGATAACTAGCTTTTCCAATTCTGCAAAGCAGGTTGTTGGCATTTTGATTGGGATTATAATGAGTCTGTAGATGAGTTTGCGTGCAATTGACATCTTAATGATATTTAGCCTTCCTATCCATGAACATGGAATATTTTTCCATCTTTTAAAGTCCCTTTCTATTTCTCTTAGTGGAGTTATGTAGCTTTCTTTGCCTAGATCTTTTACACCTTTGGTTAAGTTTATTACTAGGTACTTGATTTTTCTAGTCTCTATTGAAAATGATATCATTTTCTTCAGTGTCTCTTCACTTTGTTCATTTCTAGCATATAGAAACATTACCAACTTATGTGCATTAATCTTGTATCCCACTATTTTGCTAAATTTGTTTATGAGCTCTAATAGCTTTAACTGTGATTTCTCAGGGTTTTCCAGATATAAGATCATATCATCTGCAAACAATAACAGTTTTATTTCTTCCTTTCCAATTTGGATGCCTTTTAATTCTTTGTCTTGCTGGATTGCCCTGGCTGGCTATTCTAGCACAATGTTGAATAACAGTGGTGACAGCGGGCATTCTTGTCTAATTCCTGATGTTAGAGGGAAGGCTTTCAGTCTCTCACCATTGAGTACTATGCTGGCTGTTGGTTTTTCATATATACTCTTTATTATATTGAGGAAGTTTCCTTCAATTCCTACCTTTTGAAGTGTTTTTATTAAAAAGCGATGCTGGATTTTGTTGAATGCTTTTTTAGCAACTATTGAGATGATAATTTGGTTTTTCTCTTTTGATTTGTTAATGTGATATCATACATTGATTGATTTTATGTTGAACCATCCTTGCTTGCCTGGAATGAACCCCACTTGTTCATGGTGTATGATTTTTTAATGTGTCTTTGAAAGTGATATGTAAGTATTTTGTTGAGAATTTTTGCATATATATTCATTAGGGACATTGGTGTGTAGTTTTCCATTCTTGTAGCATCTTTGCCTGTTTTTGGTGTTTGATTGATATTTGCTTCATAAAATGTGTTAGGTACTATTCCATTTTCTTCAATGTTTTGAAAGGGTTTAAGTAAGTTTGTGTCAGTTCTTTTTGGAAAGTTAGGTAGAACTCCCTTGTGATGCCATCTGACCCTGGGCATTTATTTGTGGGAAGTTTTTTGATGACTGATTGGATCTCTTTTCTTGTGATTTCTTGAATTTCTGTTTCTTCTCTGGTCAGTCTAGGTTGTTCATATGTTTCTTGGAAATTGTCCATTTCCTCTACATTATCCACTTTGTTGGCATACAGTTGTTCATAATATCCTCTTATAAATTTTTTTTATTCCTTCAGGGTCCACAATAATGTCACTTTTCTCATTCATTATTTTTTATATCAATCTTTTCTCTGAGATTTTGTCAGTCTAGCTAGGGGATTGTTAATCTTGTTCATCTTCTCAAAGAACCAACTTTCAGCATTGTTTATTCTCTCTATTGTATATTTTTGTTCTCTATGTCATTTATTTTTGCTTTAATCCTGTTTATTTCTTTTAATCTACTTGATTTAGGATAGGTTTGCTGTTCATTTTCTATCTTCTTCAGTTGTTCCATTAGTTCTTTTATTTTAGCTGTTTCTTCTTTTTTGATGTATGTGTTTTGTGCTATAACTTTCCCCCATAGGTATTCATATGTTCCGTTCTCATTTTCATCTTTTGCTATATATTTAGCCATTTCTCTTGCTATATTTTCTTGAACCCACTGATTGTTTAGGAGTGTATTGTTTAACCTCCAGATATTTGTGAACTTTCTAAGTCTCTGATGTTTATTGACTTCTAATTGTATTCCATTGTGGTCAGAGAATGTGCTTTGGATAATTTCAATCTTTTTAAAAATTTATTGAGGTTTTTTTTTGTCCCACCATAAGATCTCTTCTGGAGAAAGTTCCATGAACACTAGAGAAGAATATGTATCCTGTGATTTGGGATGTAATATTCTATATGTGTTTGTTAAATCAAATTCACTTATCAGATTGTTTAGGTTTTCAATTTCCTTATTGGACTTCCACCTGGTTGATCTACCTATAGGAGAGAGTGATGTGTTGAATCACCCACAATTATTGTGGAAACATCAATTGCTTCCTTTACTTTTGCCAGTCTTTGTGCATTTTGAGGCACCTTGATTGGATGCATAAACATTTATTAATTTTATTTCTTCTTGTTTAATTTTCACTTTTATTTGTATGTAGTGGCCTTCTTTGTCTCTCATAACATCCTTGCATTTAAAGTTTCTTTTATCTGAGAGTAATTTTGCTATTCCTGGTTTCTTTTGCTGTAGCTTGTATGGAATAATTTTTCCGTCTTTTCCCTTTCAATTTCTTTGTGACCCTGTGACTAAGATGAATCTCTTGTATGCAACATATGGATGGTTCATATTTTTTGATCCATCCTGTCAGTCTATACCGTTTAATCCATTTACATTCAACATTCTTACTGTGAAGGCATTTATTGAATCAGCCACCTTATCCTTTGGTTTATGTTTGTCAGATATACTTTCCCCTCTCTCTCTTAATGTCCCTTAATGTACCCATACTGAATCTCTTTAGTACTGAATCTTTCTACATCTCTCTCTCTCTCCTTTCTTTTTTTTTCTCTCAGTAGGGCTCCCTTTAGTATCTCAAGTAGGGCCAGTCTCTTGTTAGCAAATTCTCTCAGCCTTTGTCTGTGAAAAATTTAAGCTCTCCCTGAAATTTGCAGGAGAGCTTTGCTGGATAAAGAATCCTTGGTTGGCAATTTTTCTCTCTCAAAATTTTAAATGTCTTGCCACTGCCTTCTCACCTCCATGGTGGCCTCTGAGTAGTCACTACTTAGCCTTATGTTGTTTTCTTTTTAAGTTGTGAATTGTTTTTCTCTTGTTGCTTTCAGAACTTTCTCCTTGTCTTCAGTATTTGGCAGTCTGATCAGACTATGTCTTGGAATGGGTTTATTTGGATTTATTCTATTTGGAGTTTGCTGGCATTTGTGATTTGTGTATTTATGGTGTTTAGAAGATTCAGGAAGTTTTCCCCCAAAATTTATTTGAATATTCTTCCTAGTCCTTTACCTTTCTCTTCCCCTTCTGCAACACCAAAGACTCTTATATTTGGATTTTTTATATAATCTCTCATATCCCTGAGGTTGATTTCAAGTTTTTTGATTTTTCCTCATTCTTTTTTTGTTCTTTCATTTTCTGTTCTGTCATCCTTGAGGTCACTGATTTGTTGTTCAGCTTCCTCTAGTCTTGTACTCTGAGTATCCAGAAACTTTTTAATTTGGTCAACAGTTTCTTTTATTTCCATAAGATCATACATTTTTTTTTATTTGCACTTGCAATTTCTTCTTTATGCTCTTCTAGGGTCTATTTCATGTCCTTTATATCTTGTGCAATGCTTTCATAGTTTTTCTTTGGTTCTTTGATTAATTGCTCCAAGTACTGTACCTCCTCTGAGCTTTTGATTTGGGTGTTTGGGTTTGGGTTATACATGTCATCTGGCTTTTTCATAGACTTTAAAATTTTCTTGTTTTTGGACTCTTGACATTTGCTTAACTTGATAGGGTTCTTTTAGGATTTGAGGCTGATTCACACACTTACTTCTAATTTGTCAGATCTACAGCATGGTGGAGTACAATTTCTCTAACTGACCAACAGCCATCCATGAGCCACCTATATCCCTCAAGCCAGGTCTCCCCAACTTTGTCTTTGTATTGAGTGGGGTTCTGAGTCTTGTTGGGGTCCAATTGGTGCCCCAAGTTTGTGTGTGTAGTTGATGCTTCCTTGCCTGAATGTTGGGCATAATTCTGAGTAGTTAGGGAGGAAGGGTGCTTTTAATAAATCTCCCCCAGGTGTTCCTGGAGATTTAAAGGTGTAGTATTAGTCTAATCCTTCAGTTCAGTGTCACCACAGTTTGTCTCTGCTGCTGACCCACAAGTCCTTGGTATTGGCATATGATCCCTGGGTCTTGTGGTTGGGTCCCTCTTCCAAGCCATGCCATTCTAGGGCTTCTATTGAGGGAAGACTCTGATACATCACAGATAAGCACCATCCACAAAGGGAAGTTCTGGGCTGCAGGGAACAGTTATTAAACATTCAATTTTCTGAAGTTTCTCCTGGTTTATGGGCATCCCACATTAAAAAGGTCAGTTTTAAACATTTCTATTATAACACAACAGTCTTAAAATACCACTTTAATAGCCATAGAAACCAACAAAAATCTCTAAACAGCTTAGCAGATGTAGTTAGAGCCATGAATATCCTAACTGCCATAGCATGTGGTACTTATGCTGCAGTAAATGAAACTTGCTATTTCTACATTAACATCACAGGGCATGTAGTACAAAATCTAAAAATCCTAAAAGAAGATGTAAAAATTATTGAAAAATCTAAAGAAAATGCAACTGACAACTCACCCTGGCTCAGCTCTCTCATATCATACTTCTCATCTCTATATTCTGCATTAATACTTCTTATAACAACTCTCATGATACTCATTTTAATCCTTCTCCTGAAACCCTGTACCTTGCTACTTTTAGTTAAATTCATTCACAGGACAATTCAAGCCATGACCAATCAATCCATAAGCAATATATTACTCATCCAATGAAAGCACACTTACCAGCCAGTACCCCACAATGAACCATAAGGACAACTCTATGCTCCCCACCATTAGGAAGCAGATATAGAAGATGAATCTGTACCCCTCATCCCCCTAGAAAATTGAAAATAAAAGCCTAGAATGACAGGCAAATCTCCCCACCCCCAAAACACACAACACACCTTTAGCAAATATTGCAGGAAGCGCTCCCACAAGAGATGTGACTGTTTATGTAAAAACCTCCCTGAAGTCTACTCCTTAACTTACCCTGACATCAATTCCTTATTTTACCCTGAGCAAAACAATCTCTGACATTAACTCCTTGCTTCTCTATCTTACCCACCAGTAATTATTCCAACATTCCCCTCCCAAGAAGCTGTAAAATTGTACTCCCACCTTTCTTTGGGGCTGTCACAATTTTTGGCTTCAGCCCATCCACACATAAATAAAACTTTCTCAGATCAAGTACTGGTCTCTTTTTTTCTCCAACAAAAAACCTAACAGTTACCACAATAAAATTAAAGATAAAACATAGAACTATACAACACAGTGAATCCAAATATAAATTATGGACTACAATCAATAGTATAATTATAATAACATTGATTCATCAATTTCAACAAAAGTATGTGTCTCATATTGTAGACTATAGGGGAACTCAGAGAGAGACAGAAACTAGTGAAGGGAAATGAAAATCTAATATATACACATATGATAATGAGGGTGAATTTAATGGTATGGAAATTGTCAGGTGTGGCTATGGTTCACTAATGGGGTTATAAGTGTCAGTGATGCATTGAAGGTGAAAATGTTCATAAATGGTTGTTTAAAGGCATGTAATGCACAGAGTAGCACCACAAAACTTAATAAGTATTATCTGGATATAATTATAAGATATGACACTGGTGAAGAGAGTTAGAAGAGTGGTATATAAAGAACTACTCACAAAATATTAAAGACTATATTTACTAGGAATATCTTACTAACACTACACTAATACTAGGGATGAAAAATTAGCAGCTGATAAGAGCTCTGGAATGTATTATTTTAGAAAATGTTTTTTAAAGTTGAGAGTGATTGTACAAATAATAAAAGATAATGTAAGAAACTGACCATTTATCTTGGGATAGAATATATATTAAGTGAAATTGGGAACCCACTACTTAATAAATCAGGCCCCTGACTTGAGGCTTGCTCTTGTGAATCTCAGTGTTGTAAATGGGATGCTAAGCCTTCTTATAATTATGCTTAAGTGGCACCTCCAGGGAATCTCTTCTGTTGCTCAGATTTGGCCTTTCTCTCTCTAAGCCCAATTCAGCAAATGATTTCATTAACCTGCCCCCCCCCACAAAGAGGGACATAGCTCTCAAGCTCTCAGGGTAATTAATCTCCCTGGTGATGTGGGACATTGAGTTCCAGGAAAGAGTCTGGCCTTGGCATTGAGGGATTGTAAATGCATACTTGACCAAAAGAGGGAAAATGAATGGTAGCAAGCTGAGTCTATAGTGGCTGAGAAATCCCAAATAGAGTCAAGAGGCATTCATGGAGGTTTCTCTTAGGCAAACTCCAGGCAAACCCCCAAATGGCCACAGTAGGCCATGCCCTTGCCAAGGGTGAACCCCAAATACCTGGGGATTCTATAGAGATTTGCTTGCTAGGTTTTATCTCTGAGAAACTTAAGTCCACTGGAATGTTCCTATGCCAGATGACTCCTAAAACCCAGAGGCAACAGCCTCCTTAAGAACAATATTAGATGCATCCCCCTTCCCAATACTGATGGCACCCACTTTCAATATGGAAAGGCTGGGTGATCATTACCTACAAATTCCTTAAGATGGAGAAAGAGATTGAGAGGAAGGGGTAGCAACAAACAAGATCAGTTTTAGCAAACGTCTATTAATACTGAAATTATATGTATGTATACAGACACACCTTTTAGATGTTGGTGTGTTGAAATCTCTTGAAGGAGGTAAATTACATGGTGGAACTTTAACCTATAATGTTCTTTGAAATTTGCTCTAAAGCTACTTGCTGAATTGTGGTTTAAAATTCTTAACCTTTCTGTGTATACCATATATTGCATAGTAAAGAAAGAACTGAAACTGTGGAACTGTAACCAATCACAATTTTTGAAATTACACATAAAATGCTTGTTGAGCTGTACATTGAAATTCAACCCCTTTCTGTATGCACATTATATTTTACAATAATGGAAGTACCTGAAATTGGGGAACTGTGACCCAAGACATTCTTAGAAATGTGCTCTCTGCTTGTTGAATCAGACTTTGTAAGTTGTCACTGCTATGTATATATGTTAAAGCTCACAATAAAAATGCATTAAAAAGTACCACACTAATGCAATTTGTCAATAATAGGGAAAAATAAAGGGGGGATACATGGGAATGCTCTGTTTTCTGAAAGATTTTTCTGTAAACCTGCAACAGCATTAGAAAAATAAAAGCCTGCTGTTTATGAGATGGAAGGGACACTCACAAAATAACTTTCATTATCAACAGGTAAATTGAAAAATAATGTCAGCTACCCATGGTGTCACAATAAATTATCCATTTTCCTTTCCTAAAGCAAATGGTATAATCAGCATTGTGCCATGCAAGTTTTTGTACCACTTTACCCCATGGTATTGAATTAACCTTTATCTGACATTTCTACATAATCATTTTGGAAACCATTCAATAAATCATTTAATAAAATGAAAGTGGAATATGTTTCCCAAAAGTGTGTGTGCTCATTTTAAGTAGTTGTAAATGGAGACAGTTGCACTCAACAAAAATTATTATTTGTATCACCAAACATAAACAAGCGAATTTGCCTTCCACAAAAGCAGCCCAGAAGCATCTGGCCATGAATCAGAATGGGCTTTTTAATGATATGTTCAAACAAGGATAACTATGCTATTGGGGTTTTCTTCTCTGTGCTCTTCCCCATCCTTGTCCACTAAACTTTGCAAACTATTGGAAAATAAGATTGCATTTGTAAGGACACAGCATCACTGTCTAATATAAAAACTGATATCTAAAACCCCTTATCATTTTGCTTGAGATCAATTTCTTGTAGAGAAAGTAGTTGATGCCTACTATATAATATGGAAATTAATGTGAAATTACTTTGAAGACAATTTTGATTCTACAAAAGGTTGCCTGAAAGTCTTCCTAAGTTATGCCAAAGTAAGGCAAGTGGTAACAGTTTTCTTTTTTACTTAAGACTGATATACCCAAGGAGGCTAGAGGCTTTGATAAGGAAATCATTTAAATTTGAAATCCTTATCTTTGAGACCAGAACTAGGAAACTTGGAAGGGCAGCCAAAATATGCTTCAAAACAAGGCTCAATTATAAGACAAGGAGATAATATTACTTTGAAAAAAAAGGGCTTCTAGACTAGTAATGGCCTGAACACAAGTGTCTATTAGAGTATAGGGGATGGTAGATTTAACACTAGAAAAAGAATCTCTTTGTTGATTTTCCCACTATTACCTTTACTAAGTTCTCAGATAAAATATTTTGCCATTTCTTTCAGATGGCACATTTGAACACTCTCACAGTATTGGCTTTTAGCACTTTAGGTGATAATAATTAGCTTGATAGAGTAACATAATTAATGTATCTACAAGTAATTAAAAGCCCAAAACAATAATCAGTTGAGAGTTCCATTTTAACAAAATGAAATCAGTAAACTTCTTGCTTAGAAAAATTGTAGGCATTTGCATTCCATAAAATAAGGAACATTTTCAATCTTTGTGAAGTGGTTTCATATAGATCTACATTTCTCAAGGGGAAGAAAATTTATTCCCCAAGGGCTATTTGGCACTATCTGAAGACCGTTTCATTTATACACAGGTTGGAATTTCTACTGAAATATAGTGGGTATAAGCCTTGGATACTGTAAAGGACAGCCACTTAGGAAAAACAAATGTCCTGTCCACATGGCCAAGAGTTTGAGATAGAGAAATCCTGATATAGAGCAAAAAGGATCATATTGAACCAAAAATCCCATACTCAAGTCTAATTGCATACTCCAAAAACAATCAATAAATTTAAAACTGGTAAAATTTTGGAATCTTTCCATTTCTCAGTCATATAGCTAACTTGGACATCCCAGGCACATATTCTTCAGGGTAACAAAAAGAAATTCTTTTTTCTTACTTATTTAATTCCAAATCTAACTTGACATTCTGGAAGAGATGAAAGCAGGCTTTGGGGATTTTATCTTTATGTGACCTGACATCACACATCACTATAAAGTACATTGTGGAGCAATTTATATACTTGGTGGCAGTTTAGCAAAAGAGATTGAACAGAAAATTTTTCCAAAAAAAATAAGTATTGGAATGTAATATCTAGAATCAGATTTGGGCCTCCTAAACCAGGATATTCTCTAATTTGTAGTTCAGAATTGAGTATAGATTCTTATCATACAGAATAAGCTTTAAGTCCCAGTTTCATTCTAATTAGAAAAACAAATTGATTTCCCTAACCTGAAACATAAGAATAATGACTACTCCTATCTCATAGAATTATTGTGAGATTTTAATAAGATGGTACCTATCAAAACAGTAAGGATATTAACTGGTTAACATGCAACAAATGTAGTAGAATTGCTCCAAGCTAACCTAGAAGAATGTAAAAATATTTTGTTTGATTGAGAGAAGGGTATTCTGAGATTTTTTCTATATTCAAAGTGTTACTTCTATGTAAAGTTTTCCTTCCATTAAGATGTTAATTGAAACTATTAAGATATTGAAATATAGGATAAAACATTTGTGTCACCTGATTCTAAAGCAGTATAAGTGGACTGATAAAGCTAAAGAGTCCATACCCCCTCATAGGGAACATTGTAAACATAGATTTTAAGGCTAAAGTTTTCCACAAAGAATGAGAAAGTCACGGTTACTCAGAATTCTCATGGTTTTATTATTATAGAACTTTCAGTTGTTGGATGTTGGATGGCCAATTTCAATATTTTGAAATCTCAGAGAAATATAAATATAAAAAGTATGAAAACATGAAGATTGACATATTTTTGCTTGAAATCACAAATATAAACATCTGAAACCAAAGATAATAAAGCAAAACCATAGCAAAATCATCAATTTAATATATGCTATATATAATTTAAAGGTGAATAACTGAATGAGTCCTGAACTTCACAATGAAAATGTTCTAGGAAACATATCAACCTACTCTAATAGAAAGCATATGTATAAATTCAGTGATCCCAAGGTATCAATGAACATGAAAGGACAGCATGGCTAGTGTTTCTTTTGCCAGTAATTTACCAACAGCCCAGTACACCTACACAATTCATTATTCCAAGTAGACAACTGAATCTATAGCTTCAAATGATTAACACTTTCCCAAGCCCAACCTGTTAGAAATGTCATGATCTTAGCATTACATATATGGTTTTGCCCTTATTTCTCTTCTGGATGTGAAAGAAGGAACTACATAGATCTATAAGACAACAGCATATTTGTGTTAAGATATGGCCAATTAAACCTATTATGCTGCTATATTCCATTGTCAATAGAGAAAACTCATATGCTTTAAGAAGTGGTGTTCCAAGTAATATCTTAAAAAGTTTGAAAATATTCTTAGGTCCCATCAGAAATTAAATAGCAGAAAAACAGAAAAGAAGTTATGGCAATTTTGGGGTTGCAAATATTTTTTGGAAAGAATGGAAGTAAAGTGTTTTGAATACAGTAAACAAACTGTAATGCTGTGTTTAATATTATGAAATATCTCAAAATGTTGCTTAAATTCACTTATTGTCTAAAGCCATATAGAGAGTATGAAATAATTTATCTCACAAATTTACAACCTCATTCCAAATCTAGAAGAATTTCCTATTATCTTATTATATGGGAATTTACTGTAGCAAGTAATAACATATACTTTAATATGAATTTAAATATATAGAGTATTCATTGGCAGTTGAAAACCTACACTGTATGTGGAATAATTTTATTTCAATTTGTGTAGCTAGAGGGAATATGCATTGTCTATTTTTCATCTCCCTCTTTTGGTCACTTTTTACTATCTGACTCCATGTAATTTTGGGAAATGAGATTGAGGAGCTTCAGGAAACTTCAGGGAAGGACCACCTCTGCCCTGCCATGAAGAAAATTTGCCTGAGAGTGCAGCCAACATAAAACTATTTCAGTTCCTGATCAATCCTAGTTAGGATCTTGGTCTTTATTTTAAGAGTAAAGCCTGTGAAAATGTAAAATAAGTGTCTTAGATTGAACAATATAGGGAACCTGAAATTAGACAGGAACTAGTGAAGGGGAAATAATAATCCAATAACAACAAATAAGATATTGAGGGTAATCTTAATGATAGGGAATGCTCAGGAATGACTATGGTTTGTTAATTTTCTCAGGCTATGGTAGGAACAAATTGGAAGCAATGTAGTTATTTTAGGATACTTGTTTTTCTTATTCGTTTGGTTTGAAATGGTTTTTTATTTTTTTGATAATTAAATTTAAGGAATACAAAGAAGACAGAAAAAAATCTGCTAGGCAATACATAAAAAAAGAGGAGTGGGAAGACATTGAAGCCATTGAAGGGATTTAACCAGGGCAGAACTATGATCATATTTACAAATTTCAAATAACTGGTTACTATATGGGACATAGTTTATAAGGGAAGTAAAGGGAGTATGTGAAGTCCATTTTGGAGGCTATTGTTGACATCCAGGCAAGAGATCAATCATCATCTCTTTCTGTAAGTTTTCCATGACTACCATCACATCCTTAATTTAGCCCCAGCCAGTATACACTGTAGTAATGCTTTGAACTATTCTTTTACCATATTGATTACAGATGTAGATATATAAATTTATGTTGTAGTTTTCCTATGCCTTCTCCCCCAGTAGACATTTCCATGGATCAGGGATTATATCAGTTTCATATACCTCTTTTAACCCCAGTACACATAAGAGTGTTTGGTACAGAGTTAATTCCTATTCAATATTTGTTGAGTGAATGAAGGATGATCAAATGCATAAGAACTGATGTTAAATTTTATTGACCTTAGACATATGGAATTGTTAGGAATGTTATCTCTGGATAAATAAGAAATAGAGATAAAACACTTACATGGAATTTGGAGACTGAAGAAGGTGGCATAGAGAAGAGTGGAAGTTAGTTAGTCCCCCTGAAGCCACTAATAAATAAACAGGAACAACTAGAAAATGATCTGGAATAACTGCTTGGAGACAACCTTGACTGTCCAGATATCATGCACCTACCTGGATTGGGAGGAATGCCTGAGATCACAGCATGGAATCTTTGAACAGAAACTGTGGACCCAAGCTGAGAGATCCCCCCATAGTGGGCCAAACTGCAAATCCTCACTGTGGTAGAGAGCAGCACTCTCTGAACAAGCAAATATTCCTCAGTCCAGCTCCAACTGGGGTTTTAATTGGCAAATGAGAACTGCTCAACACAAGCTGCAAGTCTGCAACAAGCAGACAGATGCCTTTAGTGATGACTGAAGTTGAAAGGCCATGGGATTCTCTGTCTTGGAAGGGGAAGCTAACAGGACTGGGTGCTATCTTTGGCTGATGGGTGAAACTGGGGGCTGTGGATAGACCATGATAGTGGGTTTCTGTCCCTTTTTATCTCTCTCAACCTGAGCAGCTCATTGGAGAAACCGTCAGCCATTTTCAGTTCACAACACACTGCAGTGGAGAATCCCTCAGCCATTTTCAGTATGCAGTGCTCTGACTCAGACAAGGGTGGAGACAGCAGAGTCAGAGAGAAAAAGAACCCATTTAAATGCAAATGAAAACTCCATATGGGTTTATCATCCTAAGAGGAAAGAGATAGTGTCAAACTTTACTAACAGCATTCCATTCAGAATAAGACCCCAGATGCTGGGGGAAAACAGCCATGGGCCACACCTTATTATACCAGTCAGGAAGTATAGACTGACAGGGGCCACCTGCTGGGCAGGTTAGGAAAAGCACATTGGCTTGAGTCCTGACAGGTTGCCTCAGTCTTCTAAGACACACCCTCAGAGAAACCAGACACTGAATATTTCCTCCTTCTGGGACATGAGACTGATATTGTCTGGAAAAAACCTGATTGAGGTAACAAAGGAAACCAGATGCCTGGACAACGGAAAACTACAACCTACACTAAGAAAAATGAAGTTATGTCCCAGTCAAAGGAAAAAAATTTGCACTTCAACTGAGATAAAGGTTTTGAAAGAAATAATGCTAAGTCAATTCCAAAAGTTTAGAGAAGATATGGCAAAAGAGATGAAGACTATAAAGAAAACACTGTAGGTACCTAAGGTAGAAATCAAAATTTCAGAAAAAACAACTGGCAGAATCTATGCAAATGAAATGCACAACACAAGAGATGAAAGAAACAATGGAGACATACAACAGCAGATCTCAAGACACAGAAGAATACACTCAGGAACTGGAGAACAAGCCACCTGAAGACTACACACAAAAGAACAGACAGAGAAACAAATAAAAAATATGAGTAATGACTCAGGGAATTAAATGTCAACATGAAACACATAGGGGTACTTGTCATGGGTGTCCCGGAAGGAGAAGAGAAGGAAAAGGGGGCAGAAGCAACAATCGAGGAAATAATCAATGAAAATTTCTCATCTCTTAAGAAAGACATAATATTGCAGGATCGGGAAACACAGCATATCCCAAACAGAATAGATCTAAATAGGACTATGACAAGACACTTAAAAATCAGATTATCAAATGTCAAAGGAATAGAATCCTAAAAAGAGGAAAAGTGATCCATCACACACAAAGGAAGCTTGAAAAGACTATGTGCATATTGCTCAGCAGAAACCATGGACACAAGAGGGAAGTGGTGTGATATATTTAAGATAGTGAAAGAGAAAAACCACCAACCAAGAATCTTTTATCTGACAAAAATGTCTTCAAATATGAGGGAGAGTTTAAATATCCTCTGACAAAGAGACAGTGACAGAGTTTGTGAAAAAGATACCAACTTTACAGGAAATACTAAAGGGAGCACTACAGACAGATAAGTAAAGACAGGAGTGAGAAGTTTGGAAAACAACTTTGGGTGACGGTAGTGCAGCAATGTAAGTACACTGAACAATTTGACTATAAATATGATTGAAAGAGGAAGGTTATGAGCTTGTGGGACACAAGAAGGAAGGAAGAAGGATAAAGGTTGGGAATTTATAACTCAGTGAAACCTTGAGTGCTCAAAAATTGTGATAAAATGTACAAATATGTTTTTCATGAGGAAGAACAAATGAACGTCAAACTTTCAAGGTGTTAAAAATAGGTAGGTATTTGGGGAAAATAAAATCAATGCAAACTAGAGATGATAATCAACAGAACCATTGTGTTATGCTTCCTTTAATGTAACAAAGGCAATATACCAAAGCTAAATGCATAGAAGTGTGGGACATAAGGGAAGGGTATGGGACTCTTGGCATTAATAATACTGTCCAACTCTTTATTGTACTGTAGTTCAATGCTATCTTTCCTTTTTTTTGCTTCCTAGCTGACATATTTTCTTCTTTCTCTTTCTTTTCTCTTTTCCTTTTTGTCTCTCTACAGTCTTTGACTCTTCCTCCTACTTTGTGGAGAAATGGAGATGTCCTTATATAGTTAGTGGTGAGGGTGTTCAATACAAAAATATGTGACTATTCAGAGAACTATCAATTGTTTACTTAGGAGAGAATGGGTAATGAGTGAAAAATCCATCTTAAAAATTGGTTGATGAAGAAACACTGAGGGCACTATACTGAATTAAATAAGTAGGCACATAAGGTCTAATATTGCAGGATCTCACTGATATGAACTAATTATAATATGTAAACTCATAGACACAAAATATAAGTTACCGGGATATAGAATGAGGCTAAAGAATGGGGGGCAGTTGCTTATTTTGAGAAGGATGTTCAACTATGTTGAACTTAAATGTTTGGGAATGAACAGAGGTGATGGTAGCACATTGTAAAAATAAATAACAGTGCTGAATGGTGCATGAATCTGGTGGAAAGGGGATGCTCGGAGTCACATATGTCACCAGAAGGAAAGATGGAGGTTAAAAGATGGGAATGTATAAAACAGTCAACTTTGTGGTGGGCAATGCCCATTATTAACTGTACAAATAATAGAAATCTCTTTCATGAACCAGAAGAAATGTATGACACTACAACTGGAAGTTAATAAAGAGGGTCATATAGGGAAAAGTATAGCTATTGCAAATTATATACTACAGTTAATAGTATTTTAACATTCTTTTATCAACTGTCACAAATGTACTATACCAATATTATGAGTCAACAATTGAGGGGGATGGTTAGGGGTATAGGAGGATTTGAGTTTCCTTTTGTCTTTATTTATTTTCTGGAGTAATGAAAGTGTTCTATAAATTGAAAAAAATTATTTGTGGTGATGGATGCATAGCTATATGATGGTACCAGGGGCAATTGATTGTACACTTTGGGTCTTTGGATAATTGTATGGTATGTGAACAATCTCAAATATAAATGAATTTGGCAATTATTTAAAAAACACATACATGTCTGAAAACTCATTTGTATCAATTACATATACTTCCCCAAGCAAATCCATTTTCTCATTGGGCTGTGATAAATAAAGCAGACTGTTTATATCTTTCTTTTCCTCACTATTATAAGGACATTCTAATGCACAGAAAATTAGAAAAACCTTTGGAATGTGAAAAAGTGGAAAGGAGTCATATAAGATAGAGAGGAAATCCTTTGACTCTTAGTTAAAAAAATCACTTACAAACCTAGACTTTATCAGTGTCAAGACTCTAAAGCTTAGTTGAATATCATCTAATTACTAATCTGATGGATTTTCCTATATTTCTTCTTATCCTCCAGTAAATTGACTGGGTAGTATAGATATGAGATTATTCGAGAGATGACTACAGACTTAATTGCATTTTCAGATACATTTCCACCTACTACTGACAGGAAAATGCACTATTTATGGTGTTGAAACTCTAAAGATGATGAATAAACCTTATGAATGTCTAAATATGATCCTGGGTCTTCTTTGTGTTGCATGACCACGGGCCCATAAGTTTGTTTCTAGATTCATAATGAAACCTCTCCCACTGGCTTAGTGAGATAAGATTTGGATTCCAGCAGAAGTCATGGACAAGCAGATAATCAAATCATATTTTGACTAATCTCTGAGTTATAATTCAGAGCTTATGACTTACTTGTAATATTTTTATTTTCATATTTATATCAATAGGTATTTTTATTGTTTTACATAATTTGTAAATCTGATTAGATTACAAGAAAATATTTCATCTTTCTATTAAGGAAATATATGCTATATCTTTACTATGATTTTTAAAAGCAAACTTAATTCTATGTTAATGTAATGTGATGATTCCTTTCCATATTTCTCTCTTGTATAATGTGTGTCAATCTATATAAACTCTCAAAGCATAATTACAAAATTCACTGCAAGACATGATGTATGAAGTATAAATATATCATGAGAAAAGGATATAATGGCAAAATATCTGAATGTGTGCCTTGGGTTCAAAGATGAATGATACTAGATTTGAAATAATTTCCATTTATTTACAATGGTTAACATGACTACTATTTTCAAGAATAGAAAAATAATACATCTAAGCTTCTTCTGGCCACTTAACTTTTTTGTTATTATAGAACTTTAAATTCTGTTAGCAAATGTCCTTTTGGGCTCTGGATGTAAATTATTTCATTTCAATTCCTTAAATCATGCAAGTGAATAGTTATTTAAATTAATATAGTGTGTGCCTTTGAATAAATGTTCTGTGGAAATTAATTTATTCTAATTAATTCACTTTCCCAGAAGAAATATCTAAATAATTTCATTTATGTAAAACCTAGGACCTTGTTATATATTGTGCTATGGTTCAGTATAAATCATTTTAGTGTCATATGCCTGTACAAAGGGAAAACAGTAACACTCACCTGATACATAAATTAAGACTTCACAACAACTTAGAATTTGGGAACAGATGTTGGAAGTCTCTGAAGAAAATTTAATACCCTGAAACCTTACCACATTCTGATTTTTGTCTTATTCTCCATGTTCTAAGACCACTTGATGGGAGAAATTAATTTTAAATCATTTATTTGAATAATTTAGAAGCTGGATGAATTATTTGTAACAGAGTCAGTGGTGTTTGATTTTAACCAATCCTTGAAAACACTGTACATTTAAATTAAATGCCTGTGATGTCTGGCTAAGTAGAAAATACTCAATATAATTCTTTACCTAGAAAATGCTCAGTATAGTCTTCAATAAAAAAGCTGTTTATTCACATAAATTCATTCAAGCAACCTTGCATTATTCTGACCATAAAAAGCCCTTGTTAAAATAACTTGCTGTTTCTCTAATCTCAATACAAAAATACTTTGTCTCTGCTCCCAGGAACTTTCCCAGCATTTCCCACAGGAGAAAACTACCATATGGTCTGATAAGAACTAGCTTTTGGAAAACAAACCTGAATGAAGGGAGGTCTTCAAGATAACATTAGATTCTGACCAAACAGCTTTCTCTCTTCTATTTTTTTCTTCATGCTTTTTTCTGTATTCTGGCCATTTCTTTGGTTTTTTAAAAGCCCAAACAACTCTTCTCATTCTGAACTAGCTGGGAAAGGTTTTCCTTTCCTCCAGTACCTTGTTGATGCATCTTCAGTAAACTCACCTTCTGAACAAAAACAAAGAAACTTGTTCCTCTGTTTGATGCACGATCAGGTGGGCCTGATTATTTAGAGCCATGTTTTTTAAAGGTAAAACTTGAGCTCTACTTCTGTTTTGTTTACTGCTCTGTGTTGAGGAGACAACAAAAGAAGAACCAAAGCTCCTTGTATCGCTGTACTTCTGTATAGCCTATAAAGGGTGTCTCAGTACAACATTTCATTTAATCCACATCATAATACATTGAGTTAGCTCACTGGAAAACTGAGGCTCAAGGGAGAGTGATACTTGTCCAATTTCATACACATAATGACAGAATTAGAACTTGAAACTGAGGTTGATAACTTTTGAGTGACCACCCCAGATATCCTTGCCCTGTGGTGTAACTGCAAATAGCAAGGCATGCACCTCCATAAAGTTTGGGTGATATGAGCTGCCCTTAGCTTCTCTGAACAGCCACTTCTGCTTCTTCATGAATATTTGCTGCCTCTGCCCTTTCAAGGTACATAATTTACTAGAAAGTCATGTAATCCATGTGGTTTGGATTATAAGAGATGCCCTTAGACTGTTCAAAAGGCTCTTGCCATTTCTGCTTTTCATAACATAGTTTAAAACTACCAAATATCAGTAGCCACAAGAAAGACCAGCCCTCCCCTCTGGATTGCAATAAAAGCAAGATCCCAGGATATAGATGTGCTCTTCCCTGCTTCTCCAAGAACCCTGGCTGAAGCCTCGGTCAGGTAAGCCCTGGGGAGCCTCCACTGTTCTCATTTCCCCCTCTCTACCTCCAGAGCCTTTGCTCTAACAAAGCTGTCATTTAATACAGCCTCCATGTTTGGCCATCTGTGTTTGCACCTCATTGACTGAAAAACATTCAGATAACATCCAATACATAAAAGAAAGTATAGGGGGATCCAAGATGGTGGATTAGGAGAGACAGAGCAAAATTCTCCATGAAAAACACTAGATTATGGACATCAAGTGCTCCAGGATAGTGGCTCCATTGTTCCACCAGCTGGGCAGGGACTTCTACACCCATAGTGACTGTGTACTTGGAGAAATTGAGAGACTATGTTTAGAGACATGTGAGTGTTTAGTCCAGAAAACTGCTGGGTTACTGGCAGCTGAAGTCACAGTTGAGCATGGTGGGGAGAAACTGAGACTGTATTCAGAGGTGGGTGAGTGTTTGACCCAGAAAGCCACAGAGAAATTAGCAGCCAGAGCTGCAGTTTAGCAAGGCAGTGAGAACCTTCCATTACCTGGGCACCTACCTCAGTATCTGGCATGTGTGATAACCCTTCAAGACCTGCAACTAAGAGACCCCATGCCAGGGACTGGCCATTGCAGCAGACAATCACAGAATGGTATAGTTTTCCATGCCATGAGCAACCATCTTTGCAGCTGGCTGGGAGATACCACCTTGCAGCAAGATGACCAAGAGCTTCCTTGAGGGAATTCAATATTCAGCTGGCTTGTGATGGCACACACTCTTCCTCCATGGAAGCCTCTGGTGTGCACAGCCTAGAGGAAGTGGTGCTACACAGAAGTGCCAGGAGCCATCCACCAATCCCAGGGACATGTGGTTCTATGGCAGAACGGGACTGTGATGAATATGAGCTGGAGAGTGAGATGCACAGATCTGCATCCCCAGGTACTCTACTGGCAGCCCTGTGAACAGCTTGGAGCTCTGGATTTTCATGCAGTCTCCCTGCCAAACTTCACAGGACACACCCCCACCTAGAGGGCTGTCAGTCCCAACTGAATATGGGAAATTTGTGCAGCAATTGGATCTCTGTGTAGTTTGGGTCCCACTCAGAGAATAGTTGAATTGTGGGAGAACTGGTTTGAGGATAAGAGGTAGCTTGGGACCACCATCTGCTTGTAGGTCAGTGAATATGCAATCCACAAAGGTGTAGCTCTGTTAAATTATAGATAATGATTTAAACAAGCCTGCATATCCAAAAAGAACCCTATCTAGATAAGCAAATGCCAAGAGGCCTAGAACAGAAAATTATAAACCATGTGAAGAAACCAGAAGATATGGATAAACCAAACACTCAAAGTAATCAAAATCACAGGAGACACAGAACTTGGAGCAATTAACCAAAGAAGTTAACACAAACACCAGTATCATGGCTGAGGATATAAAGGCCATCAAGAAGACTCTAGGAGAGCCTGAAGAAGAGTTTGCAATAGTAAAAAAATAGTGAATCTTATGGATATTAACCACACTGTTGATCAAATTTAAAAGATTCTTGAGACACATAACACCAGATTTAAAGAAGTGGGGAACAAAGAAGTGAACTCAAAGATAGTATGCTGGAAAGTGAAATCACAAAAGAACAAATTGTGAGAAAATTGCAAATTTTGAAATGGATCTTAGGGAATTAATAGGCAACATGAAGCACACAAGTATAATAATCATTGGTGTTCGTGCTAATTTGGATATATTATTTCCCACTGAAAGACATATTCTTTGTTGCAGTCCTGTGGGGGCTGATTTATTAGTATTGATTAGATTGGAATCCTTTGAATGTTTCCATGGAGATGCTAATCAATCAACTGTGAGTGAACCATTTGATTGGATAATTTCCATGGAGGTGATACCCTGCCCATTCAGGGTGGGTCTTAATTGGATCACTGGATTTGTATAAAGGAATTCACTGACAGAAGGACCTGGGAGCAAATGAGAGTGACATTTAGAAGAGGAGCTGTACCTAAGAGAGGACAATACACTCCAAGAGCAACATTTTGGAGAATGTCATTTTGAAACACAACCTTGGAGCAAGCAGATGCCAGCCACATGCCTTCTGAGCTAACAGAGGCTTTTCAACACCAATGATGGTCTTTCAGTGATGGTGCCATATTGTAGATGCCTTACATTGGACACTTTATGGCCTTAGGACTGTAACTGTGTAACCAAATAAATCCCGTTTATGGAAGCCAATCCATTTCTGTTGTTTTGAATAACAGCAGCATTAGCCAACTGGAACAGTGTCCCATAAGGGAAAGAGAAGGGTAAAGGACTATGAAGAGTATTTGAAGGAGTTTTCATGAAAATTTAACAACCCTGCTGAATGACATGGACAAATGGAATAAATCCAAATAAACCCACTCTGAGATATATTCTGATCAGATTGTCAAATACCAAAGAAGAGAATGTTCTGAAAGCAGCAAGAGAGAAACAATTCACCACAAACAAGGTAAACAACAAAAGATTAAGTAGTGACTACTCAGCAGGCACCATGTAGTCAAGAAAGCAGTGGTATGACATATTTAAAATTCTAAAAGAGAAAAACTGTCAGAAAAAAATTCTTTATTCATCAAAGCTCTCCTTCAAAATTGAAGAAGAGCTTAAAATTTTAACAAACAAATTCTGAGTGAATTTGCTAATAAGAGACTGCCCTAAAAGAAATACTAAAGGGATCTCTACTGGCTGAGAAAAAAAGGAAAGGAGAGAGAGGTCTGGAGAGGGGCACAGAAATGGAGAGTTTTAGCAAAGATACCTTATAGGAAATAAAGAGAGAGAAGGGGAAAACACAACTTACAAAAATGAAGGATAATTTGGCTGATTCAAGAACTATGTCCACAGTAATAACATTGAACATGAATGGATTAACTCCCCTTTTAAAAGGTATGGATTGGCAGAATGGATTTAAAAATATGAAACATCAATATGTTGCTTGCATGAGACTCATCTTAGACACAGTGATGAAAAATATTTCAAAGTATAAGGATGGAAAAACTATTCCATGCAAGCTATACCCAAAAGAAAGTAGGGATAGAAATATTAATTTCAGATAAAAATGGACTTTAAATGCAAAAAATCTTAAGAAATAAAGAAGAGCATCATATACTAATAAAAGGGATGAGCAACCAAGAAGAAATAATAATCAAAGGTGTTTATGCACCCAACAAAGGTATTAGAAAGTACACCAGACAAACATTGACAAAACTGAAGCAAACAATAGATGTTTCCACAATAATTGTGGGAGACTTCAATATATCACTCTCTCCTATATATAGATCAACCAGACAGAGAACTAATAAGGAAATTGAGAACCTAAACCACCTAATAAATGAATTATACATCACAGTCTTATATAGAATATTACATCCAAAATCACCAAGATATACATTCTTCTCTAGTGCTCAGTGACCTTTCTCCATTATAGTCATATGCTGGGGCATAAAATAAGCTTCAAGAAATTTTTAAATGTTGGAAGTATTCAAAGCACATTATCTTATCACAGTGGAATACAAGTAGAGATCAATAATTTTCAAAGATCTAGAATATTCACAAATATCTGGAATTTAAACAACACACTTCTAAACAATCAGTGGGTCAAAGAATAAATTTGAAGAGAAATTTCTAAATATCTAGAGATGAATGAAAACAAGCACACAACATATCAAACTTATTGGATATACTGAAAGTGGTATTGAGGGGGAAACTATGGTGCTGAATGAATACAATAAAAAGGAAGAAAGAGACAAATGAAAGAACAAATGATCAACTGAAGAAGCTAGCAAATAAACAAAAAACTAATCCTGAAGCAAGTAGAAGAGAAGAAACAAGTATTAAAGCAGAAATAAATGATGTGGAGAACAAAAAAAAAATAGAACAAATAAAATCAAAAGTTGTTTCATTGAGAAGATCAACAAGATTGACAAAGCCTTAGCTAGACTGACAAAGTTTATAAGACAGAAGACCCAAGTAAACAAATAAATGTGAGAGAGGACATTACTGTGGATCCTGAAGAAATTTCAAAAAAGATGAGAAGATACTATGAACAACTGTATGCCGAGGAGGCCCACTGTCAACACTATTATTGAAAATTGTGCTAGAAATTCTAGCCAGTGCAATCTGGCAAGAAAAAGAAATAAAAGGCATCTAGACTGGAAAGGAAGAAGTAAAACTGTTGTTATTTGTAGATGATATGATCTTATATTTGGATAACCCTGAGAAGTCAATGACACACCTACTTGAGCTAATATTTAGCAAAGTGGTGGGATAAAATATTAGAGCACAAATGTCAGTAATGTTCCTATACACTAGAAATGACCTAACTGAATACTCACTCAAGAAAAAGAGTCCATTCTCAGTTATCCCACATACTTTTTGCTGGCTCTAGACATGGCATCTTATTTTCTTATACCTAATGTGATATTTTCATTGTATTCTTATTTGTATGTAGAGACCACTTTTGTGAGAATTCTTGGAAGACTAGGTAGAATAAGTCTTGTTTTATGATACAGTTCTTGGAGTATATCTTAGTTCTATTATTACAAAAATTATTTTATTTTGATTTGATTTTATTTTGACATTTCCAAGTCAGAAACATTTAAGTTAAGATTTCCACATAAACCTGGTAAGAACCCATTGGTGATGTGTTTTCAGACTGCATACTAGTTTGTCATTCAGAGTGCTTTCCCCAATATTATCACCAGGGTAAATACAAGTATGTATCTTGATCTCATTATTTATTACTATTTTTTATATCATTAACTTCTAGAATGCAACTATAACTCTAAGGATCAAACTTTTATCTAGGAATCTTTTGCCAGATTTCCCACTTAGGAGATGTTTGGGCTTCATCCACATACGAAATCTACTTCACTAATATAGTATTGACAGACTGCCAAAGCTGCAGCTGTCATTTGAACTCCTCTTCCCTGGAAGGTAGCCATGGTTGTATATTTTGTGGCTAAATCAATCCCTTATTATCAGACAAGATCAGGGATTTGTTTAAAATATTAATCATTGAAATAATTGTTTTCCAGCATTTTATTTCTCAGATCAAAGTGGTGTTTTTTCCATAATGGAATGGTACAATGTAATCCAAATTTCAACAGTTATCTGAAAGAAGCACCCAATGTATATTGCCATATGTGTGTCCACAGTTGTTCTCCACTATAGGAAGTTGGGGCACACAGTGAAGAGTAAAACCATACATGTCATGATGGTAAATCTGTGTCCCTCAGTCCCTGCTATTTCTTTCTGTATCATTGGGGTCATTCTGGTCATGAGCCCATTGAACAATGATAGAGGGAATTGGAGATAGTGATTGGTGGCTATCCACAGAAAGGTTAAACTTTTCTATTATTACCAATATCTTCTGCTGAAGTTCCTCATACCAATGGAAATCACAAATATATTAAAGGTGCTCAAGAGCATATCTGATAGGCAAAAAAAAGCACCATAAAACCAGAGGACAAGTAAATTGAAATCACTAAGTCTGTAAAACAGATAGACTAAATGCAAAGATTCCCAAGGACATGTTGTGGCAATATGAAGAGTACCAAGATACACACAGAGTCCCAGGATTAGAAGGGAAAGGTAAAGGGACAGAAAGTCTGTTTGAAGAAATAATGGCTGAAATTTTCCCAAATATGATGAAAGACCTAAATATGTAAATCAGAAGGTCACAAAACTCAAAAGAGTGTACACTTATTCCAAGGCATACCATATTTAATCTGTTGAATCAAAGATAGAGAATTCTGAAAGCATCAAGGGATAATCATCTTGTCCCATACATGGAGTCTCAATAAGACTAAGTTCCCATTTCTCATCAGAAATTATGGAGATGAGAGAGAGTATGGTGACATATTTAAATTCATGAAAGAGAAAAATTACCAGTCCAGAATTCTGTATCGGACAAAATGGTCCTTCAAAATGTGGGAGAGTTGGTTCTAGGGAAGATTGTGGAGAAGGGAGCTCCAGGACATAATCCTCCCCAAACAGCTAGTAGACAGACAGAACATGACTGAAATATCTCTTTTGGGGCTCTAGAGTTCAGGGGAGCACTGAATAGCATCCAAGGAAGAACAGGAGGAAGCAGCTGAGAAACCAAAGTAAGAGACTGTGAGTAACTTTCTGCCAGCAACCATCCCCTATTCTCAAAGTGGCCACCTTGGATATGGATCCTGGCCAGTTGCTGTACATAGAGACTGTCATGGAAACCTTCTTCCACAAGAATAGGGGTGGGGAGAAATGGCCAAATACTGATCATGGCTTTTGATCAGCAAGTTTATATCACTGGGCTCCAGCTCTGAACTGCTGTATTTGACAACTACAGCCATTGCTTCAACACTGTTCTCAACAGGATAGAAGGTGGCAGAGGGTTGAGTATTTAGGACCTCCTTATAGCTGTGGGGAACTGATTGCTGAAGATACTGTCTACTGGACAGGACAGGAGTATGCAGCTTCATGTAACCATCAAAAAGTATATTGGGGGTCTTTTCAGACCCTTTCCCCAGGGCTCTATAGAGAAGATCTTCTCCCCATAAGTGCATCTCTGGAAATTCTTTGGCTGAGAAATATGTTTTGTGAAAGTATTCTCCAAGGAGACCCTCCTCCAGGAATTTGCCCTCTAGGAAAAAGCAAATAGAGGCAAATAAATGAGAGTTAAAAACAAACAAACAAACACAAATTAGAGGGGCAAAACTAAAACAAACAAAACAGATCGTAATTCCCTCTCATCCTTGGGAACACAATTTCTTGTAGACTTTAACTGGGACAACTGGACTTTCCTCCACATGTCCCTGTATCTTCCTGCAGGCTACCTTGAACTTTTTCACATGGCTGAGATGAATTCCAACAGTGGGCATCAGAAGTAGTTCAAGGCCTCCTTCATACACCATTGATTTGGCCTTATTCTACTGGGCAAGGCAAAGAAAACATCTTAATTTCCACTCTGATTCAAAGGTGTAGAAAAAGACTCTAACTCTTGATGAGTACAGCTGCATACAGATATTGCAAAAGACATGGATTCAGAGAAATTAGAAAGACTGGTGCCATCATAGCAATCAATCTACTACAGGTATACATTTTGATATAATTAAGTTTTTTTGTGATATTTCAATTAATAATCCTTGAAGGATCCTTTTCAAATTCTGCTGTTATCAACTGAGTGGGATTCTTAGAGGAGAAAGTCAGAATTAAACTACATGCTTAATTAGGAGCAATGGAAATTTTTGTCTAGAATGTGAAGGCTCTCCCAGATGTAAATATTTTCTACTTGCTCCTGATTTCCAGTTCACTATTTCAGGGCCAAAAAGTATTCTTTCCTTTCCAGATACTACACCAAGTCCAGGGAGCTCCTGTCTGGCTCACTGATGACCAGATATAATGACTTTTATAACACTACTGACATTTTAATGTCCTCATGTATATTTTGCCTGCCATTTAATTGACTTTCAGTATAACATATACCATAAACTTTTTATTCTGGGAGCTGAGACATTTGAAATACAAATAGGCAATGGGGGATTAAGAATTGGAAGAGGAAATGAATTGTGATGTGTTAGGCACATTTTCCTGACAGGACTTGTTCCCATACTTAATGTGAGGATTGAACAGAGATAGGCACCTCATCACACTACAGGGTACCAGCAAAGAAGTAATGGAGTGCTGTTTTAGTATCTTGGCCAGTTTTATGTCCCTTTGAAAACAGGTTTTATGGCCACTGTTCCTGAGTTACACAGAAATTGTATTCTTGCTCTTCATGAATTCCTGTGTGTCATGTTCTTGGATTTTCCTCTATATTATTAACTCTACTCTGAGGTTTTATTATTTTAAAAGTTCTTTCTTCAAGTGTGGCAATCATCAAAGGAAGAAATTCTGAAATATTTGTCTATTATCATAAGCAAACTTGGATATAGTCATTTTTGAAACCCATGTAATCTGTTTATAAGTTGTATAATAAAAAAGCTTCTAATCTATACTAAGAATAGTGAATTAATTTAGAGATATGAGCCAGCTTGTGTAAAGAAAGTCCAAATGAATACAATGACTTACTGAATTTAAAGTATTATGAACTCACACATCACAGATTTAACTTAGGTTGTCCAGGGCTACCACAGCCATTCAGTGACAGTTCAGAGAATGAGGTATACATGATCTTTTCTCATAACTTTGTTTTCATATTCATAGTCCAAGAATACGGGCTTCACCTGCAGGCACAGAATACATATGGCAGTCAGGAACACTGGGAGGAGAATCAGTACTAGAAATGGAGTGCCATATGGAGTGCCATATGGACCATTGTGAAAGATCCTTTTATTCAAACATAACATATATATATATGGAGAAATGCCAAATAAATGTAGCAAATTTTCACAACTGAATAACTCCATATACCCTGAACCCAGTGTAAGAAACAGAACATGGCCAGCCCATGAAGCTCCCTGCATTTCCAACTCTAATCTCCACTCCCTTACCTAGGATCATCACTATCCAGAAATCTAACAGTATATAATACTTTCTGTCTTTTTTTTTGATGTGATTCTGTCAATCAACTCTATCAGAAAATTTACCATTTTTATCCTTTAGCCACTTAAAAATTTTTATCATTTAAATGATTCTAAACATTTAATCTATCAGCTATCTATCACAAATCATCTGATTTTAATCATATTAATGCATATATTCAACCTTATAAATTATATTAATAATTTGACTTGGTATGAGTGGAGCCTTATAATATATAGTCTTTTGTGTCTGGCTTTTTTGAACAATTTAGATGTTGATGCTTTAATAAGGAAAGTACATGTTTAGGTTGAAGTGACCCATAACACTTTGGCTTACATATCATTTTGCAAGTTTCATTCATATGCTGTCATAGGCAGAAAATGATTTTGCAATATGTACATGTTCTAATCCCTGAAACCTGTGAATAAGGTAAACTACATGGTCAGTGAGAATAAAGATAGCAGGTGGAATTAAAGTTTCTCATCAACTGATTCATCATTATCTGGGTGGGCCCAATGGAATTAGAGCAGACCTTAAATGTTGAGGAGGAAGGAAGACAAATCTAGATCAGAGGGATATGATATGAGAAAGAACTGATGGGCCATTACAGGATTTGAATTTGGAAGACACATTGACCTGAGGAATTCTCTGGAATCTGGAAAATGCAAGGAAAGCAGATGTTGCCTCAGAGTCTTCACAACATATCTCATTTCTTCTGACAGTGATTTAAGACATATTTGGCCCACTTTGGATTTTTCAACTATAGAATTGAAATATAATGCTTGCACTCTTTTGAACCACTTCTTTGTGGTAATTTCTTACAATGGAAACAGGAAGCTGATACATATTGTAAACTATAGACTTTGGGTAGGTATTGTCCCATTAACAAAATCAGATTTCTGCTATTAAAGTTAATCCAAGATGTAAACTGGCAATGAAACTTATCTATGTTTTACCCAAAGCATAAATAAACACAGTAATTTTTTAAGAGGAATAAATTAAGAGATTTTACTGTCTCATTATTAAAATGTATAATTAAACTATGTTTATCACATTCAATATTGTATTTGGTAAATATATAATATATAATGCATCTTGATAATCACAAACAAATCCAATTTAATAATTAATTATTATATTATGAATTATTATATTAAAATCCACATTTTGAGGTGAGGAAATGAAAGATATTGAAATAAATGGTTTTAGAGCAATTGTTATTTGTTAGAAGAAAAATAAGTTTTCATTCCTATGGTAACATTAATTACGATGATAATTTATGATGGAGAAAGATCTAAAATTGCATAAGATTTTTTGATGAAATATAGCTTGCTTTCTGTAGCCTAAACTGAGATGGGAGAATCACAACACAACAAACCGGGAAAATAATTGCTAGACTTATGTCCATTAAGAAACAACATTCCAATACATTATAAAATAGATAATTCAAATGAAAAACAAGGGGAAACATTTAGAACAGACTTACTGTATGAAGTGTTAAGAGGTAGATGTAAAAAGTGCTAAAACATATTTCAGAAGACTGATTAAGAGAGGATGTGAACCAACATTTCAGAAAGGGTAAATAAAAATAAATCATAACTATGAAAAAGGCTCAATATCATCACAATCAGAGATCATTATCTTAAAATATGGAAATCTAATTTCTTCTATGTTAATTTTCAAATAAAATAAAAATAATGTGGAGTGATGAGAAGGCAATAAAACAGGAACACATGAACTGCCAATTAAATATAATTTGCTCAAGAAAATGGTTAACACTGAGAGTTATAAATTAGTGTTTCAATTTATTTGTAAAAATGAAGCCCAAGAGACAGGAATTTCCTTGGTCAGGAGCATTCTTTCAGAAGTGGGAGTTTATGTCAGAAGATCTCCTGCCTCCCCTGAGGTTTCCCTCTTATTACTATAAAGTTTAATGGAGGTCAATGTCACAGGATACCTTAGAGAGTGACTTCAATGCACACAGGTCAGCTTGAACTTGTCTCTTCCTCTTTACCAACCCTATGAGCTTGAGCTACAAACCTAATTACTTTAGGCTTGGTCCACCTCAGCTGTAACTAGACAATTATGAAACTAATCCCATAAAAGACATCAGAAAATTCAAATGAGATGATATGCTTGAAATGCTTAAACAGAATTGCAATTAGCAGTGCCATCATAATTATTCAAAGTCTTTGAGGTTCTTTTCCAAGCTAAAGGTTTTATTAACTCTATAAATTTGTAATTTTAGGGCCACAGATTACCTCAAATTTAATTACCCATTTATTTTTTGTCACTCTTTTCAACTATTTACTGAGAATAAACTCCAAGTGAGTACTAAGCATTGCAGTTACAATAAGGATAAGGTATTGTTCATATTAAAAATATATGTTGTGAATAAACAGAAAAATTCACTAAAGCATTGTGAAGGAAAGGAAAGTAAGCCAGATGAAAAGGTTGGTAATCTTTGAAAACCATCCAGCCAGGTAACTCAGAAAACATCTCTCTAAATGAATCTTTAGGGCATTGCCAAAAGAGGCAAAAACTCATAACTTTTAAGGACATATATTAAAGGTGTGAGATAAAATTTATAATCATAAAATTGCACATTATCCCTAAAATTTACTGACAGTGTGCCAAGTTATATCTTATGCAAATTACATTTTTAGTTAGACAGTGAAAAGGGGAGCTGTGCAGTAACTGTATGAACTTTAGTGAAGGCAGGAAAATTCCCAAAGAACCTTTGAAGGAAAGAATTGCTTTAAAGCATTGCTCCAGTTTGCTAATGCTGCCAGAATGCAAAACATCAGAAATGGATTGGCTTTTATAAAGGGGGTTTATTTGGTTACATAGTTACAGTCCCAAGGCCATAAAGTGTCCAAGGTAACATATCAACATCAAGTACCTTCACTGGAGGATGGCCAATGACGTCTGGAAAACCTCTGTTACCTTGGAGGCCACATGATTAGCATCTGCTCCATAGTTCTGGTTTCAAAATAGCTTTCTCTCAGGGCATTCCTCCCTAGGCTTCAGCTCCTCATAAAGGTCATTCTTAGATGCTCTTGGGGCATTTGTCCTCTCTTAGCTTCTCTGGAGCAAAAGTCTGCTTTCAAAGGCAATCTCCAAAAAGTCTCTGTAAGCTGAAGCTCCTCTCTCAGCTCCCGTGCATTCTTCAAAGTGTACCTCTTGGCTGTAGCAAACTCACTCCTTCTGTTTGAGCTTATATAGTGCTCTAGTAAACTAATCAAGGCCAATACTGAATGGGCAGGGCCATATATCCATGGAAATCATCCTATCAGATTTATCACCCACAGCTAGGTGGGGCACATCTCCATGGAAAAAAAATCTAATCCAAACGTTACAACTTAACACTAATGTATCTATCCCCACATGTTGTCATCAAAGAACATGGCTTTTTCTGGGGCCCATAATATATACAAACTGTTACAAGCATATAAATGAACATGAAGTTAAAATGTTGCTTTTGCATGTCTTTATTGTGAACTCTGCTGATCAGAATTGTTCCCCATCACTGAGAGTTGGCAATCTTGTCAAGGTGCTTCCCCAGGCCTCCTTGTTTCTCAGGCTCTAGATGAAGAGTTTCAACATGTCAGTGGCCAGAGTGTACTTTATCAAGGACACCAGACATCCTCGAGGATAGTGTGGCTGCAGAACTCATGTAGACCTCAAGGCAAATGCTGTAGAACAAGGGGACAACTGACAGGTGAGACACACCAGTGGAAAATGATTCATGCTGACTGCCAGCTAAGGAAATTCTCAGAATGGAGGAGATGATATGAGAATAGGAGAAGAGGATCCCAGTTAGAGGAAAAACACCCATAACACTAGTCACAAAATACACAATTATGTTATTTATGAGCATATCAGAATAGGAGAGCTTCAGGACTTCCAGAAGGTCACAATAAAAGTGTGGCATTTCTATGTTTGTGCAGAAAGAAAGTCTCAAGGTAGTCAAGGTCTTCAACATGAACGTCAAAAAAGTGAGACCCCAGGACCCAAAAACAGGAAAAGCTGGGTATTCATGAAGATCATGTAGTTCAGCTGGTGGCAGATGGCCATGAAGGAGTCTTAGGCCATTCCAGTCAGGAATAAACACTGAAGGCCTCCAAGCACAAAGCCATAATGCATCTGTGTGAGGCACACTGAATAGATGATAACTTTGTTCTATGTCTGGATGTTTGCCAGCATATGGGGTGGTGGAGGTAAACCTGATTAACGATTAATCATTGTTTCAATTTCATTTATATTATAGTTTTCCTATGTAAATTTAACAAAAATGAGGTCTAAATGAACACCGTCCTCTTTTTGCAGAAAGTACACTGATGAACATTTTCCAATAACATCTGATGCTCATCTGATTAAAAATATTCCACCGTATGCAAGTGGCATATTCTATTTATGTAACCACCAATTTTTAGACCTTTTGTCCAAGTTTTCTTAATGATGAGTAATGATTTGTTTAATTTTAACATTTTTATGAGTACAGTTGTAGGTTTAGAAGAAAATCATTCAGAAAGTACAGAGTCCTCATATTCCCCCCCCACTTACACATGCAGTTTTCCTAATTTGCATTAGTATATTTTCTATATGATCTATATATAAAAGTCTTATACTAAGTGCCTAAACTTCAGATGCTTCTTTGATCACATTCTTATTAATGATCATCTGTTTCATGATTGTTATGCTTTTGCAGTGAGCAAGCTCTCATATCTTCTGTTCTTTATTTGTAAAGGTCTATCTTCATAATATATTTAAATGTTGAATAGAGGAAGTCACCTAGAATTCTATCATAATATTATTCCTGGTGCCAGCTTATTCTTTTAGATGAATTCAAAATCACTTAGCCACATGCAAGGAGAATATTATTGAGATTTTAATGACAATTCCATAAGAGATCTAAATTAATTTTGGAGAGTTGACTTTCTTCAGTTCATATTCATAGTCCAATAACAGGGAATTTCCACTAGATTTTAATTTACCAATTTGGCAAACATTCATTTGGTGTTATTTATGAATATCAGGGTCATGTGTTTTAACAGCATTTCAGTTTTAATGTCATTAAGAATGAGATACCTCCCTCCCTGAAATTGCAACTATATTAGAAAATCTTTTGATAGTCTTTGATCTTTGTCATACATGTCAACTATTGGAATTTTTTTTATTTTAAAGATTATTGTCAAATCCATTTACTTTCTTGAAATAACTTATAAATAATATGCTTTACAAATAATTCATAACAGCTATATCTATTTTAGAGCCTATTGCATTGGTTTGAAGTTCCAAACAATTTTAAGAATAATGGAAAGAGTGGGAATGGTCTTTTTCCTTTTGAATTTAAATGGAATAACCCTAGGATTTTTTAATTTAGTTTGATGTTCACCATGATTTGGGATATAATAACTTTTTGTCATGTTAACTTGAGTATATTTAATTCTAATTATCTTGGTGTGGTTTATTAAAGTTATGAACAAGTGTTCCATGACTTATCAACTGTTTAGAAAATATACTTTTAAACTATATCTCTGTATTCCCAAATGAATTTCCAACAAATGTGAAAGAAGATAAAATGCTAGCTGTTAGAAAATATGGATGAATATACAGGTATACAAATTTCTACATAGGTAGATATAACTTTAAAAAGAAATAGTTCATGGATGAAAATGGTGGTATAGAGAGGAGTGAAAATTAATTCATCCCCCAAGAGCAACTAATAAGCAACAAGAATGACTAGTAAATGATAAGGAATAACTGCTGGGGGAAAACTCTGATGGTCCACATATCATGTACCACCTAGATTGGGAAGAATGACTGAGACTGCAGCCTGGAATCTGTGAGTAGAAACTGAAGACCAAACTGGGAATCCCCTCCCCCATGGTGGCCTGAACACCAAAGACTTGCTGTGATAGAGAGCAGCATTCTCTGACCAAAGGAATATAACTCAGTCCAGCTCCAACTAGGGTTTTAATTGGTAAACATGGGCTGCTCAATGCAAGCTGCAAATCCCCCCAAATCAGACAGAGGCTTTTAGGGACAACTGAACTTGAAGAGCCAGGGGCATTCTCTGTCCCTGGAGGGGGAGCCCAGAGGACTGGGTGCTATCTCAGGCTGATGGGTGAAACTGGGGACCATGGACTGACCCTGAAAGGGGGATTTCTGTCCTTTTTAATCTCTCTTGACCTGAATGGTTCAGAGGAGAAAGCCTCAGCCATTTTCAGCTCACAACCCTCTGACACAGACAAGGGTGGAATTTGCAGTCAGAGAGATAAAGAACCTTTTTAATTGCACATGAAAACTACCTAGCAGTTCTACCACCTGCTTTGCATTCAGATCCAGATCCCAGAGCCTGGGCACAAACAGCCAAAACAGAAACTAAGGAGGTCAGACTCCCTTATGCCCATCAGGAGCTACAGAGTGACAGGCACAAATTTCTGGGCATGTTAGGAAAAGTGCAATGGCTTGAGGCCTCACAGACACACCCTCAGGGAAACTGGATACTGAATATTCCCTCCTTCTGGGACCTGAGCCCATTCTGTTCTGGGAAAACCTGATTGGGGTAACAAAGGAAAGCAGATGCCTGGACAACAGAAAACTACAAACTACACTAAGAAAAACAAAGTTATGGCCTTTTCAAAGGAACAAACTTACACTTCATCTGAGATACATGAATTGGAACAAATAATGCTAAATCAATTCAAAAATTTTATGGAAATATGGCAAAAGAGATGAAGACTATAAAGAAACTACTGGGTGTACAAAAGGTAGAAATTGAAAGTTTGAAAAAACAACTGGCAACATCTATGGAAATGAAAGTCACAAAACAAGAGGTAAAAGACACAATGGAGACATACCACACAGATCTCAAGAGGCAGAAGAACAAGACATCTGAAATCCTACACATAAAGAACAGATAGGGAAAAGAATGGAAAAATATGAGCAGTGTCTCAGGAAATTGAATGACAACATGAAATGCATGAATGTACGTGTCATAGGTGTCCCAGATGGAGAAGAGTAAGGGAAAGAGGCAGGCACAAAAATAGAGGAAATAATCAATGAAAATTTCCCATCTCTTTCAAAAGATATAAAATTACTGATTCAAGAAGCACAGCATATCTGAAACAGAATAGATCTTAATAGGACTTCACCGAGACACTTAATAATCAGATTATCAAATGCCAAATACAAAGAGACAATCTTGAAAGCAGCAAGAGAAAAGTGATCCATCACATACAAAGGAAGGTTGATTAGACTATGTGCCAATTTCTTAGCAGGAACCATTGAGGCAGGAAGGAACTGGTGTGATATAATTAAGATACTGAAAGAGAAAGACTGCCAACTAAGAATCCCATATCCAGCAAAACTGTCCTTCAAATAGTATTCTCTGAAAAAGAGACAATGAGAGAATTTGTGAACAAGATGCCTGCACTACAAGGGAGGAATACAGACAGAGGAAAAGACAGGAGTGAGAGGTTTGGAACACAATTTTGGGTGACAGAAGCACAGCAATGTAAGTACCCTGAACAAAGAAGCTTGTGAGTAAGGTTGAAAGAGGCAGGTTAGGAGCATGTGTGACACCAGAAGAAAAGAGAAAAGATAAAGACTGGGACTGCATAAATCAGTGAAACCTAGATGGTACAACAACTTTGATAAAAGGTACAAATATGTTTTTTCATGAGGGAGAACAAATAAATGAGGGCTTGCAACGTGTTAAAAATAGGGAGGTGTGCTGGTTTGTGTATTTATATATATAGAAAAAGCCATGTTCTTTGGTGCAGTCTTGTGGAGTAAGATGTATTAGTGTTGATTGGGTTGGAATCTATTGACTCAGTGTCCATGGAGATGTGATCTACTCAACTGTAGGTGATAATTCTGTTTGGATAATTTCCACTGATGCATGGCCCCACCCATTCAGCATGGAACCTGATTAGTTTACTGGAGCACTATATAAGCTCAGACAGAAGGACCTCATAGGTAGCTGGAGCTGAGACAAAAATTTTGGATATGGCCATTGGAAGCTTATGCAGACATTTTACAGAATGCCATTTTGAAATGCAACCTGGGAGCAAGGAGACACCATCCACATGCCTTCCCATCTAACAGGGGTTTTCCAGACACCATTGGCAATCCTCCAGTGAAGGTATCTGATTGTTGATGCATTACTAGGATACTTTATAACCTTAAGATTGTAACTCTGTAACCAAATAAACCCCCTTACATTAAAGCCAATTGATTTCTCATCTTTTGCATCCTAGCAGCATTCGCAAACTGGAACAGATTTTGGTATCAGAGAAATGGAGTGCTGCTGAGTTTTCAAACAACAAACATGTTGGAATGGCTTTTTAAATGGATAAGGAGAGGATTCTGGAAGAATTGTAAGGATCTTGATAGAAAAGGCCTAGAGTGCTTTGAAAAGACTGTGGAAATAAGGACTCTAAATATACTTCTGATGAGGACTTGAGCAGAAATGTTGAATGTGCCATTGCCAACTGGAAGGTGATCTTTGTTTTAAAGTGATAGACAATTGGGCAAAATTGAGACCTATTGTCTGATGGAAGAAGAAGTTGAGGGTGATGAGCTGGCATACTTGGCTGATGAGATTTTGAAAATAAAAATTGTGGATATAGCATGGCTTCTCCTTGCAGCATATAGTAAAATGTGAGCAGAAACAGATAAATTTAGAACTGAACTCTTGGGTTAAAAGAAACCAGATGGTGATGGTTTGGAAAACTCTGGGCTTCCAGGGGGTGGAACACCACAAGCCACAGCCCAACTTGAGGATTTAACCAAACCTGAAATCCAGCTGCCATTTCAGTACAAGCTAGGATTGGAGATGGAGTTATCCAGAAAGCATTTGTGGAAAGCCCTATTGTCTGAAGGCTTTGACCCCTGTTTCCTTCATGGGAAGCCAACAGGATTTTTGTCAGATCTTTGTAGATGGAGCTGCTGCCAGTCTGGACTGGAGGAGACAGACAAGGAACAAATTTAGGGAAGAATTTCTTCAAAGACAGAGTAATGGAAGTTGAGGTCTGGAGTCAAGAATTTTCAGGCTGGGAGAGTGGAGTGGCTCATGTGCATGGAAAGGGTGAGTTTGCCCTGGAGGTCAAGGGTGGGCTTTCCACATTGATGCTCAGGAAGAGTTCTGCAACTCTCCAGGCTATAAAGAGAGTGAAGCACACTCCAAGACATTGGGCAGAGCCTGGCCACCACCGCACTGTTCTGGAGGGGTTGACTGTGTGCCCTGTAGATGGAAGAGAATCTGGGTGTCTGCCCCAATGTTTGAGGAGGGTGGGGCCAAAAGGGTGGTCTCCCCAATGTGTAGATATGTTGGTGCACTCAACCCAGTGTTTGTAGAGAAAAGGGCTGCCATGCGGGCCCTTGGAAAGTGTAGGAAAGTCACTCTACAAGCCCCAAGATACAAGGTCATTCTGTAAATGACTCTCAGGCTTTGAAAACTAATGAAATTTGCCCTGCAGGTTTTAGGAATTCTCTTGTTCCATTAAACCATGTTTCCTTTTCAGTTTCTCCTTATGTCAATGGGAATGCTTATCCTATGAGTGTCCCTCCTTTGTATACTGGAAGCAGATAACCTGTTCTAAGTTTCACAGGACCAGAGCCAGAGAGTAATTGTGCTTTTGGACAGACCATGCCTGTAACTGATTTTGATGGGACCTTGTACTTAACTTTTATTCCTGAAATGATTTAAATTTTTGTGATATTGTGATGGGATGAATCTATTTTGTATTTGTACAGAGTATGTTTTTCTTGGGTCCAGGGGGTGGAATGTGCTGCTTTGTGTGTGTGTGTATATATGTATAATGTCCCCCAGAAAATCCATGTTCTTTGGTGCAATCATGTAGGGGCAGGTGTATTAGTGTGGACTGGATTGGAACTTATTGGTTCAGTATCCATGGAGATGTGATCCACCCAACTGTAGGTGATAACTCTGGATACTTTCCAAGGAGGCATGGCACTGCCCATGCAGCCTGGGCCTTGATTAATTTACTGGAGCACTATATAAGCTCAGACAGAAGGACCTCACAGCTAGCTGGAGCTGAAACAGACATTTTGAAGATGGCCATTGGAAGCTGATGCAGACATTTTGGAGAATGCCATTCTGAAATGCAACCTGTGAGCAAGCAGACACCAGCCACATGCCTTCCCAGGTAACAGACATTTTCCAGATGCCATTGGTCATCCTTCATTTAAGGTACCTGATAGTTGATGCATTACTTGGAGACTTTATAGCCTTAAGACTGTGACTGTTTAACCAAATAAATCCTCTTTTATAAAAGCCAATGCATTTCTGGTGTTTTCCATTCTGGCAGCATCAGCAAACTGGTACAGGAGGTATTGGGGGAAAAATAAAATCAATGCCAACTAGAGACTATAATTAACAGAAGCATTGTATTATCCTTCCTTTAATGTAACAAAGGCATTCTACCAAAGCTAAATGCATATAAGAGGGGGACATAAGGGGGATATGGGACTCTTGGCATTGGTAATGTTGTCTGTCTCTTTATTCTACTTTAGTTTAATGCTATCTTTCCTTTTATTTCTTCCTATCTGTAATGTTTCTTTGTTTTTTGTGTGTTTCTCTTTTTTCTTTATCTTTTGTCTCTTTGCCATGTTTGACTTTTACTCCTTTGTGGAAGAAGTGAAGGTGTCCTTATATAGATAGCGGTGAGGATGGTGAATATATAAATATGTGACTTTACAGAAGACCATTGATTGTTTACTAAGGGCAGAATGGGTTGATGAAGAAATCTTGAAGGCACTATATTGAGTGAAATAAGTCAGACACATAGGGTCAAATATTGCAGGGTCTCAGTGTTATGAACTAATTAAAATATGTAAACTCATACATGTGATATATAAGTTACCACAATATAGAATGAAGGCTAAAGAATGGGGAGCAGTTGCTTATTTGCTATGAGCAGAATGCTCAACTAGTTTGCACCTAAGTGTTTGGAAGTGAATGGGTGACAGTAGCGTGTTATGACAATAACAGTGCTGAATGCTGTGTGAATGTGGTGAAAAGGGGAAGTGAAGAGTCATGTATTTCACCAGAAGAAAACTTGGCATTTAAAATATGGGAATGTATAAAACAGTGAACCTTGTTGTGGGCAATATCTGTGATTAACTGTACAAATATTAGCTATCTTTTTCATGAACCAGAACAAATGTATGACACTATAACTAGAAGTTAGTAATAGAGGGGCCTATAGGTAAAAATATGCCCATTACAAACTTTGTACTACATTTAGTATAATTTTAATATTCTTTCATCAACAGTAACAAATGTATTATACCAATACTATGAGTCAACAATGGAGGGAGTTGGTTAGGGGTATAGAAAGATTTGAGTTTCCTTTTTTAGTCTTTATTTCTTTTCTGGAGCAATGAAAATGTTCTAAAAATTGAAAAAAAATTTAATTGTGGTGATGGATGCACTTCTGTATGATGGTAGAAGGAGCAATTGATTGTACATTTTGGATCTTTGGATAATTGTATGGTATGTGACCAATCTCAATATAAAAGAGAAATAGTTCCTTCAAAATGTAAAGTATTTCATAGAAATAAGATAGGAAAGATGAAAAATTGAACTATAATATTGAAAAACACAATGAAAAATTACACCATGCAGAAAAACATAGCACAGTGCTTGCCTTATGGTGGGATCAATAGATTTTAGCTACTTTTACTCCCATTTATTGGATATTCTAGGATTTTCCATTCCCTATTCCAGGAGTTTTATATTTTTAATTTTTCAATGAATATAATAATGTTATAAAAAGTTAATAATGATTATGCCTTGTTTTCTAAAATACATTAACAGTATATCAGAATGTTACAGGTTCCATGTCCACTTAGTCCTGTCTTATGAATAATGACAAATTTAGTTTATTTATCTTCATCTCTTATGGCATGTTTTTGGATTTTGCCTTATTCTGGTAGTTCTAGTTAGGAGGTCTTGTAATTTGTCAATGTGTATCTCCCCATGTAGTAACCAAAGAATAAAGTGCAATATCATTGTGTGACTCCTACAAAATATATGCAGCACCTATTTTTATATCCCCTTGCAACTCATTTCATAGCGTGAAATGTGACAATAAGTCTAAAGTGTATCAAAAACACTTTCCAGTTATGGATAGAATTCAGCTTCATGTAACAGGGAACCCAACCTTAAGGAAATTTATGTTTATGCACACATTACATGTCTAGTGTTATGGGGTCCCTGGATGGTACAGCAGCTCACAAAGTTGCTATGGACTCCATCTCTTTTCATTTAAGAATAGCTGCAGCACTTGACAAAAGCCATGTCATATTCAGGAAGAATGGAATTGAAGGATGTAGTACAGAAGGATGTGCAAGATGAGAGTTTAAAAAATTCCTATCTTCTACTACAACATAAATAAAAGTGCCATATTACAAGCTCTGTGAATTTTCAAAAATTGCATATAGTCTGTAGAACCAGAAACCAAACCAAGAAAAAGAACATGGTCAGTTCCCAAGGAGCTTTTTTTACCAAAGTGGCAAGTTGACACATAAACCCAACAATTTAAGGACCACTAAGCAGAGACTCTGAATTCAATCATGTAACTTGAGGGGTTAGATAGGGCTGCATCAGTTTGTTCAGTTGGTTGGCTAAACCATGGACCAAACAGTGGCTAACATTCTGGAGGCAACCATAAAGACTGTATCCTCACCCCATGTCAGCACTTAGGAGAACTAAGGGACCTAGACTAGGTGGGGACCTCAGCCTTAAATTTTAGAACAAGTTTAAATCAGTGGATGGGGTAAATTTCAAAGAATTTAGATCTATGAAAAGCAGGAGAGTTCATGGAGAAATAATGAAAATGGGATTCCCCTGACTCATAACCTGGGCTATTGGGAACAGAGAATCAGTAGGAAAAATTTCCAATCTGTCCAGACCAGAGTCCCACAGGAAAATGATGGTTAAGGGGTAGAAGTAATGAGGAAATGTTCCTAATGAGTGGCTGTAGCAGAGCTGTAAATATCTCCTTTGCTACTGTCACTCTTCCTGTGCCAACCAGGGATGGCTAGGAAATGCTTGTTTCCTATGGATTCCCAATGCTGGTTGGGGGACTGATGCATGATTCCTGTCTTGATCACCACATGTGGAGGATTTAGGACTTCCACAGGAAACCTTCTCAGGGATAACATCCTGGTGAGTTTGAAAGCTCAGCAGATTTTGCAGGAAAAGTGTCAGGCAGAAAGAAAGCCATGAGCTTTACTATGAGGTCATCCAAGTCCAGCTTAGCTAAGAGATGAGAGTTCATCATGCTTGTTTTCCTGCTAGTTTAATGAATGTATTTATTTATTATGTTAAAAATGAGGTGTCCATTGACCTCAGTAATGCGGGTGTTCCTGTTCACAGTTAACTGATAGAAATGGAAGAGCAATTAGCAGAGAGAATGAGCAGGACAAAGTGTTCCAGGAAAAGTAGAACATCTGTCCAAGGAAACTTGGCCTAAATGGGAGCAGGGGAAACTGCAGTACTAGCAGAAGAGGATGTGTAATGAAGTGAGTGCTTTTTCTTAAAAAAGGTATATTTGAGCATGTTTCTGTAATGATGGCAAAGATCTGGTCCAATAGAGACAGATTTCACCTTACAACAGCACTTCATGAGACAAACAGTCCTATGTTGGGTATCACATGAGAAAAGGTAACTTTAATAGCTGCAAGGTGGCATACTAAAATCTTTACAAGGAAATTATTCATTACTAGAAAAGTTATATTGATATGACTTTATTAGGCAAAATTTCCCTTGGCAACAAGTTGTTTGTTCAAGTCTTGCTCTGTATACTGGAGGCTGAGTGTTTTAATTGTTGCTTTGATTGAAATCTTTCAAACTGAGAGCTATAACATTTTTTAAAAACTACTTTGCTCTTTGCATTTTAATTATTTTATGTATCTGTAGAAGTATTTAGGGCACATTGTGTGCAAGTTTATATATTTGTTGGGATGAATCAGTCTACTGGTGTTACACATTATGTTTCTCTCCTTGCCTTTCAAACTTAGAACTTCTTGCTTTGAATTAGTGATTAGTAGTGATTAGTATATTATATGTACTGCCCTCTTGGTTGCACATCTCTGTTTTCTTTATTGTACATTTTGTCTTTTGTGATTAGTTCTATTTCTAAAATTGCATCACCATCTCCCTTTCCTTGAATGCATCTTCTTCATCATTTGACCCCAGATCACTTTTATCCTCTATAGAGAGGTGCACAATACATGATTGTTCAGAGGTATCCTAAGGGCATGGAACATGGGATTTATTTGGAAAGAACAAGACATTTGATAGGAAGAAGAAAAATCAGCCTCATCTAATCACCCATAATAAACATTCATTCACAGACAGGAAGGAACCATGATAAGCTTTTCACAGTCATTGACTTAAAGTCTTAACCAACTCAGAAGGATGGGGAACAAAATCACTTCTATATAGGTGGTTGAATTATGAATTAAAGTGATTTGGTTCCTATAAAATATTGACAGCAATGTATGGTAGATCTGAGCTTCAAAATCAATTTTTTTGGATTCCAAAATCTTTTTCATTTAATATCATTTAAATGTCTTCTACCACTTCATATAAAAATTCCCAACATTTGTGCTACTTACCATATTTTCTTTTGTGAAATGTTGGCCTGTTCCCTTGACTCACTTTTCCTTGGTATTCAATCTGTATGGTGTCTTGACACTGTGAAAATATCACTACTTTTATTTTAGATAAATTAATTTTTGCACTTTTATTCATTTTTATGGATATCAAGGTATATTTACAAGTCTGGAATGCTACCAGGACCAAGGAAAGTATCTTTATTGCAGTGCCTCAGGGGGATTTGAGATTATATTCTTTCTTTTCCATTAGGTGCATTGCATTTCTCTCTCTGTCTCTCTTTCCTTATAGAGCATATTTTTATGTTTCTTTAAACACAGAGAAGAAATTGTCATACCAAAATGAAGCTTCTAGATTACATATGCAAGGACACTTCCAAAATGGAATTTCTGAGAACCATTTATAAATGCTTTGTGGAAATAGTATGATGCTGTCAGCTTGCACTCTACTCACTGGCTTAATCAGTTTTTGTGGGGGTAAGGACATGAGACTAACATGGCACCAGTAGACTCTTTAGCAATGTGTGCATGCTTCTGTGTTTCTGTTTCTGTGTGTGTTCTTGAGTGTGCATGTGTGTTTGTCATTCTCTGTGTTGTGTTTTTGTGCGTCTCTTTGTGTGCATGTAGGTCTTTGTGTATGTCTGTCTTTGTGCATGTCCTGTGTGTTTCTGTGTGTGTATTTTTTCGTTGGGGTTTCCATAGTCATCTGAGTAAAAGAAGATTGAGCTCAGGGTTTCAAATTCACATCTCAATTGCCACATGCAGGACATGAATGTTTCTATGTTGTGCCCTGAAGGAAATTCTTAATTTTTGTAGCTGCAGGCTTGAGATTTCTGAAACAAAGCTTCATAACTTCTTTGTGCAAGTGGTTGAATTACAATAAAAGTTGAGTTACCATCATGCAGGGTGTCTGCTGTTAAAGTGAGGGAATTAATTGGGAGGGAATAGTATCGTGAGAATTGGCATGGGGACATATGGGTTATTATGATGTTGGAGACACTGAAACCCTAGATTCTGCTGAGGATTCTTTGCCAGATAAACCTGTAATGGTCTGCCCTGAGGAATCGGGTGTCCAAATTCCAACTAAAGATACTAACATTGTTTTATCAGATGGAAATAAAATTGAATGTCCTGATGTATTTGGCTTATAAGACACAGCTACTTCATCTCATGACACATCCCATAACCCCACATTTCTTCCAGACATATAATCACACTAAAGTGTCAATAGTCCCCAAATGGTGAGGTAAAAGTGTGAGGAGATATGCTCCACTACCAAAGAACTGCATGCTTTTTCCAATGTATACAGACAAAAATCAAGAAAATATGCATGGAGATAGATATGAAGAATGTGGATAATGGTAAACCATGAAGAACTCTGACTAATACATGGCAAATTAAGTAAATTCAACCTGCTCCAACTTTATGTTCCTTTCATCATTATCCCATATTCTTTATGGATCCAAGTTCAGTGACAGCAGTTACCACACTGGTATATGATATAACCAACAAGAGAAAGCTGTAAATATGAGATCTTATAAGAATGTCTCAAAATTGTGGGGATGCATGAGTCCAGATTCCATAGGGGAAGGTGAAAGCTGGGAACTCTGATGAAGGTTTTTCATGAATTCCACTGGAGAGGCTGGTTGGCTGGATTAGAGATAAAAATTCTCTCCAGATTGCTGAAGTCATCACTTTTCCCTTTAAAGCCTTCAACTAATTGGATTAAATGTCTCCCACTGCAAAAGAACCTCCCGTTAGTTGATTTCAGATGTAATCAGTCATATATGTAATCAACTAACTGATCATTTAAGTCCACAGAATGCCCTTGCAATAAGTGTTAGGCCAATGCTTGCTTGACTACACAAGCAAGTGAGGTTGAAAATTTAGAACTGCCCATGTATAATGTAAAGTGAGGGGATCCAAAGGCTAATAGAGACTGGAATATTACAGTGGATTTATCATGTCAGATATATCAAGCATTTCCATATATCATATATCATATGAAGCATTTACCTGTTAGTTTGTATTCTAAGATTCAATTCTGAGTTTACACATTGTAGTTAGTCCATATTGGTGAGGCGTTACAATGTTTGCCATTGTTTCTGGCATACATGACTCAAAATGCTGTCTACAGGATCCATTCATCTTGTGACCTGTCCCACACCTTCACTAATTCTCATAGTTGCTCAATATTCCATTTTATGCATACACCACATTTCATGATTCTGTTCCTCAGTCAGTATAGCCTTAGGCCATTTCCACAAACTGCAAATCATGAATACAGCCTCCATATAAACCAGGTGCAAATCTCTATTTATGTCTCTGCTTTCAGTTCTTTCAAGTACATACCCCATAATGACATTGCAGACCCTATGGCTCCCACATACTTAGCTTCTTGGGGAACCACCACACTGGCTTCCCAAAAGGCTACATCATTCTGCCTCCTCATCAACAGTAAAAGGGTATATCACTCTCTCCATGTTTGCTCCAGCACTTTTACCCATATTTATATTTTTCATACAATTTTATAGAGAGATATTCACATACCATACAAGTATCCACAGTCTACATTCAGTTGTTCACAGTATCATCATATAGTTGTACATTTATCACCACAGTCAGCACTTGAACATATTGATTACTACCAAAAAGGATTATTTTGGTAAATAAAAAAAGATAAAAAGAAAAATAAAATATCCTACAATATAATATAACAGTAGGGACAGAAAACAACACCACTACCAAGAATCCAATATCCCTTCCTTACATTGCCCTCTCATACACATTTAACTTGGGAATATTGCCTTGGTTACATTGAGTGGAAGCATATTGCAGTGTTACTGTTGACCATAGACTCCAGGTTGCTCTTTGTTTTTCTCCCAAATACCACCCATTTTTTCAACACTTTGCATGGTTGACAGTCATTTGTTCTTCCACATGTAAAAATATATATATTTGTACATTTAGCAGCAGTCACTGGCCACTCCAGTTTTTGCCAATTTCTACAGTCCCAGTCTTTATCATGTATCTTTACCTCTGGTGTCATATATTCCCCTATCCCACCTCTTTCAACTTTAATCACAGACATCTTTGTTCAGTGCATTTAAAGTATTGTGCTACCATCACACAGTATTATGCTATTTCTGGAACTATACAATCAATCCTGCCAAATATTCTGTAGCCCTTCAGCATCAAATGCTTGCTTTCTACATTCTTCCTATCACCTGGTAGCCTGTGTTATCAGTTTTTAACTCTGATAATTTGCTCATTAATGTTAGTTAATATTAGTGATACCATACAGTATTTTTCCTTTTGTTTCTAGCTATCTTCAGTCAATATAATGTCCTCATGGTTCATCCACATTATTAGGTGTTCCATGCCTTTTGTTCTGTCTTACAGCTACATAATATTCCATCATGTGCATATACTACAGTTTGTTTTTTAAATGGAATTTTATTGAGATATAAGTATCCAATCAATTGTTCACAGTATCATCATATAGTTGTGCATTTATTGCCACAATCTTTGAACATTTTCATTACTCCAAAAAATAAAATTAAAATTAAAACTAAAAGAGTATACAAAACATCTCCTCCCTCCTCCCCCCATTGTTCATTTACTTTTTTTTCTTTTCTTATTAAATTCAGTTTTATTGAATATATTCACACACCATACAATCATCCATGGTATACAATCCACTGTCCATAGTATGATAAAATAGTTATGCGTTCATCACCACAATCTATCTCCGAACATTTTCCTTACATTAGAAAGAACCAGAACAAGAATAAAAAATAAAAGTGAAAAAAGAACACCCAAATCATCCCCCATCCCACCCCATTTGTCCTTTAGTTTTTATCCCCATTTTTCTACTCATCCATATACTAGATAAAGGGGGTGTGATCCACAAGGTCTTCACAATCACACTGTCACCCCTTGTAATCTATATTATTATATAATTGTCTTCAGGAGTCCAGACTGCTGGGTTGGAGTTTGGCAGTTTCAGGTATTTACTTCTGGCTATTCCAATACATTAAAACCTAAGAGGTGTTATCTATATAGTGCATAAGAATGTCCACCAGAGTGAGCTCTCAACTCCATTTGAAATCTCTCAGCCACTGAAACTATTTTATCTCATTTTGCATCCCCCTTTTCATCAAGAAGATACTCCCAGTCCTATGATGCCAGGTCCACATTCATCCCCAGGAGTCATATTCTGCATTGCCAGGGAGATTTACAACCCTGGGAGTCGGGTCCCATGTAGGGGGGAGGGCAGCAAGTTCACCTGTTGAGATGGCTCAGTTAGAGAGAGAAAGGGCCACATCTGAGCAACAAAGAGGTACTCAGGGGGAGACTCTTAGGCACAATTATATGCAAGTTTAGCCTCTCCTTTGCAGTAACAAGCTTCATAAGGGCATGTCCCATGATCGAGGGCTCAGCACATCAAACCACCAGTCCCAATGTTTGTGACACATCAACACCAGTCCAGGTGAGGAAGTCCAACACATCCAAACCTTCCCCCAGATCCTCGGGGCTTGGGAGGGGGAGGCTGTAAACATACTTTTAATTATCTGCCCAAATTACTCTGGGATGTGTTACTATTTCACTCCAGCCTATACTAACCTACCGTATCTCACTGCCTAGTCAAAGTTCCATGCAATTGTGGTGTTTGAACAAACCGACTGTAGAGTTGTACCATTTAGAAAATTTGGATCCTGTACCAAATAGATATCTCTTCCCTTGGTCTCATATGGAAGTTGAAGTTTTAAAACACAGTCAGTTTTGACCTTTACCCTTTGGCCTGGCTTGCCCTAGTCTTAATCAGACCTGCTTCATTCATATCACTAATTGAAGTCTGGGCTCTTTTTCAGCCTTGTTTTTTTAACAGTATTGTATGCACTAATACTGACATTCATATCTGCCAAGCTCTAGCTCTGAGTTTCAGGTGTCTCAGAGATATGCATTGTTCCAGAGACCAATCAGGTTATACATTAAGGGATCAGCATCTCAAAGTTTAGAGATAGGCATTACAATTCAGGGATAGAGTTAACTGCCGTAAGAGCTTACAACCTAGGGATTATTACAATTATTATGTCCACATTAGGCTATGTTCTAAGATTCAATTCTGAGTTTACACATTGTAGTTAGTCCATATTGGTGAGGCATTAAAGTGTTTGCCTTTATTTCTGGTGTGCTTCACTCAAATGCTGTGTACAGGATCCATTCAACTCGTGTGTCTCACAGCTTCACTCCTTCTTGTAGTTGCTCAATGTTCCTCTGCATGCATACACAACAGTACACCATTCCATTCTTCAGTCACTGTACGCTTAGGTCATCTCCACCCTTTGCAAATAATGATTACTGCCTCCGTGAACACCAGTTTGCAAATGTCCTTTCATGTCTCTGCTCTCAGATCTTCAAATGACATACCCCATAATAAGGTTGCAGGACCTTTTGGTCCCCACATACTTAACTTTTTGTAGAACAACCACACTGACCTGCAGAAAGGCTACAATATTCTACCTGCTCATCAACAGTAGATAGGAACATCCCTCTCACCATGTTTTCTCCAACACTTTTACTCCTATATATATATATTTTCCTACAATTTTATAGAGTTATATTCACATACCATACATTTATCCACAGTGTACAATCAGTTGTTCATGGTATCATAATAAAGTTGTACATTTTTCACCACAATCAGCACTTGAACATATTGATTACTACAAGAAAAAAATTTTTTTTAGCAATAAGAAAAAAAATGATAAAAAGAAAAATAACATGTCATATAATTCAATACAATAGAAAAGACAGCAATTAACACCACTACCAAGAATCCCATAATCCCTCCCCTATATTCCCCTCTCATAAACATTTAGCTTTGGCATATTGCCTTTGTTACATTTAATGGAGGTATATTACAATGTTACTGATACTGTTGACCGCAGACTCCAGTTTGTGTTAATTATGTTTTTTCTGAATACCATCCCTTTTTCAACTCTCTGCATGGTTGACATTCATTTGCTTTCCCACATGCAAAAACATTTTTATATTTGTATATTTAGTAACAGTCATTGGCCACTCCAGTTTTTGCCAAGTTATACAGTCCCAGTCTTTATCATCTATCTTTACCACTGGTGTCATACATTCTCCTATCCCACCTCTTTCAGCTTTACTCACAGACATCTTTGTTCAGTATACTTACAATACTGTGCTACCATCACATAGTGTTATGCTCTCTATTTCTGGATCTATGCAATCAATCCTAAACATTCTATAGTCCTTTAGCATCAAATGACTGGTCTCTGCCCTCTTTCTGTCTCCTGGTCACCTGTGTTGTCAGCTTTTAACTCCCAAAGTTTGTTCATTAATGTCTGCTCATATTAGTGAGACCATACAGAATCTGTCCTTTTGTTTCTGGCTAACTTCACTCAACATAATGTCCTCAAGGTTCATCCACATTATTACATGATCCATGACTTTGTTCTGTCTTACAGCTGCATAATATTCCATCATGTGTATATACCACAGTTTCTTTATCCACTTATCCAATGATGGACATTTGTGCTGTTTCCATCTCTTGGCAATTGTGAATAATGCTGCAATAAACATTGGTTTACAAATGTCTGTTTGTGTCTTAAGTTTCAGTTCCTCTGAGTATATACCTAGCAATGGAATAGCTGGGTCATAGGGCAAATCTATATTTAGCTTCCTGAGGAACCTCCATACTGTCTTCCAGAGTGGTTGCACCATTCTACATTCCCACCAGCAATGAATAAGTGTGCCTCTTTCTCCACATCCTCTCCAGCACTTGTCATTTTCTGTTTTTTGGATAATGGCCATTCTGGTAGGTGTGAGATGATATCTCATTGTGGTTTTGATTTGCATTTCCTTAATAGCCAGTGAAGTTGAGCATTTTTTCATATGTTTTTGAGCCATTTGTATTTCCTCTTCAGAAAAATGTCTCTTCATGTCTTTTGCCCAGTTTTTAATTGGATTGTTTGTCTTTCTGTTATTGAGATGCAGGATTCCTTTATATATTCAGGATATTAAACCCTTATCTGATATGTGGTTTCCAAATATCATCTCCCATTGTGTAGGTTGCCTTTTTACTTTTATGACAAATTCATTTGATGTAAAAAAGTGTTTAATTTTGAGGAGATCCAATTTGTCTATTTGTTCTTTGATTGCTCTTGCCTTGGGTGTAAGGTCTAAGAAACCACCTCCTATCACAAGATCTTTAAGATATTGCGCTACATTTTCTTTTAAGAGTTTTATGATCTTGGTGCTAATGTTTAGGTTTTAATCCACTTTGAGTTAATTTTTGTATAAGGTGTGAGATGGGCATCCTCTTTCATTCTTTCGGAAATGGATACCCAGTTCTCCAAACACCATTTATTGAAGAGGCTGCTCTTTCCCAGTTGCTTCGGCTTCACTGCCTTATCAAAGATCAATTGTCCATAGATGTGAGGGTCTACTTCTGAACACTCAATTCGATTCCATTGATCAGTATATCTGTCCTTATGCCAGTAGCATGGTGTTTTGAGCACTGTAGCTTTGTAATATGCTTCAAAGTCAGGTAGTGTGAGGCCTCCCACTTCGTTCCTCTTTCTCAAGACATTTTTGGCTATTTGGGGCACTTTAACTTTCCAAATAAATTTAGTTATTTGTTTTTCTATTTCTGTAAAGTAAGTTGTTGGGATTTGAATTGTTATTGCATTGAATCTGTAAATCAGTTTAGGTAAAATTGCCATCTTAACTATATTTAGTCTCCCAATTTGTGAACATGGTATGTTCTTCCATATGTTTAGGTCCTGTTCAATTTCTTTTTGCAATTTCTCATAATTGTGTTTATATAGGTCTTTTGTGGCATTTGTTAAGTTTATTCCTAACTACTTGATTCTTTGGGTTAATATTGTAAATAGGATTTTTTTTTTACTTCTCCCTCTTTTTGCACATTATTTGTGTATAAGAACACTACAGAATTTTGCATGTTGATCTTGTAGCCTGCCACTTTGCTGTATTCATTGATTAGCTCTAATAGCTTTGCTGTAGGTTTTTCTGTATTTTCTACATATAGAATCATGTCATCTGTAAACAGTGAAAATTTTATTTCTTCCTCTCCAATTTGGATGTATTTTATTTCTTTTACTTGCCTAATTGCTCTAGCTAGAACTTCCAGCACAACGTTGAATAACAATGGTGACAGTGGACATCCCTGTCTTGTTCCTTGTCTTAGAGGGGTACCTTTCAGTCTCTTCCAATTGAGTATGATGTCAGCTGTGAGTTTTTCACATTTTGCTGTTATCATATTGAGAAAATTCCCTTCTATTCCTATCGTTGAAGTGTTTTCATCAAGAAAGGATTTTGAATTTTTTCAAATGCCTTTTCTGCATTGATTGAGATGATCATGGGATTTTTCTGCTTTGATTTATTGATGTGGTGTGCTACATTGATTTTCTTGTGTTAACCACCCTTGCTTACCTGGATGAATCACACCTGGATGTGGTGTATAATTCTTTTAATGTGCTGCTGGATTCAATTTGTTATTGTTTTTGAGAATTTTTGCATCTATTTTCATTAAATAGTTTGATCTATAAATTTATTTTTTGTAGTATCTTTGTCTGATTTTGATAATTCAGTGAATTTGGATTCATAGAAGGAGTTGGGTAGCTTTCCCTCATCTTCAAATTTTTGAAGAGTTTGAGCAGGATTGGTACTCTTTCTTGAATATTTGGTATAATTCACATGTGAAACCATCTGGACCTGTTCTTTTCATTTTTGGAGCTTTATGATGACTGACTCAATCTCTACTTGTGATTGGTTTGTTGAGGTTGTCTATTTTCTCTTGGGTTAATGTTCATTGTTTATGCTTTTCTAGGAAGTTGTCCATTTCATGTAAATTGTCCAGTTTATTAATGTACACTTGCTCATAATATCTTCTCATTATCTCCTTAATTTCTGCTGGTTCAGTAATGTTCCCTTTCCTATTTCTGATTGCATTTATTTGCATCCACCCTCTCTTTGTTTTTGTTAGCCTAGCCAGTGGTCCATTAATTTTATTGATTTTCTCAAAGAACCAACTTCTGGTTTTGTTGATTCTATTGTTTCCCATTCTCAATTTCATTTATTTTTTGCTCTAACCTTTTTTATTTCTTTCTTTCTGTTTGCTTTGGGGTGAGTTTGAAGTTCTCTCTCTAGTTCCTGCAGGTGGACAGTTAATTCCTCAATTTTTGCTCTCTCTTCTCTTTTAATATAGGCATTTTGGGCAGTAAATTTCCCTCTCAGCACCACCTGTGCTACATCCCATAGGTTTTGATATGTTGTGTTTTTATAGTCATTTTTGTCAAGGAATTCAGTAATTTCTCTTGTAATTTCTTCCTTTACCCACTGGTTTTCTAAGAATGTATTGCTTAGTCTCCAAATATTTGCAAGTTTTACAATATTCTGCCTTTTATTTTTTCCACTTTAATTCTCTTATGATCCAAGAAAGTGTTTTATAAAATATCAATATTTTTAAACATGTTGAGACTTGCTTTGTGATCCAGCAACTGGTCTATCCTAGATAATGTTTCATGAGCACTTGAGAAAATGTGTATCCTGCTGTTGTGGTGTATAGTTTTCTAAAAATGTCTGTCAAGTCTAGTTCATTTATCATAAAATTCAACATCTCTATTTCCTTATTGATCTTCAGTCTAGATGTTCTATCCTTTGATGAGAGTGGTGTATTAAATTCTCCAAACATTATTGTGGAGTTATCAACTTCTCCTTTCAGTGTTCTCAGTGTTTGCCTCACGAATTTTGGGACACTCTGGCTTGGTACATAAATATTTATGATTGTTATGTTTTCTTGATGAATTTACTGTTTTATTAATATATAGTGTCCTTCTTTGTCTCTTTTAATTGTTTTACTTTTAAAGTCTACCTTGTCTGATATTAATATAGATACTCCTGCTTTTTTCTGGTTGCCATTTGAATGAAATATCTTTTTCCAACCTTTCATTTTCAGCCTATTTTTTTTTTCATTTTGCCTAAATTGAGTTTCTGGTAGACAGCATGTTGCTGTGCCCTGTCTTTAATCCAATCTGTCATTCTGTGTCTTTTTATTGTGGAGTTTAGTCCCTTAATGTTTAGTGTTATTACTTTAAGGGCAGTATTTTCCTCTACCGTTTTGTCTTTTGGATTTTATATGTCATGTCTTATTTTTTCCTCTCTCTCTCTTTACCATTCTGATAACCTCCATTTCTACACACTTCTCCAAACTGCTTTCTCTTGTCTTTTCTTATCAGCTGGTGTTTCTTATCAGCCTTTTCTTATCAGCTGGTGTTTCTTGTTGCACCAGTCTGTTATTCACAAACTGTCTTAGTGTCTGTCTGAAAACATTTTAATTTCTTTCTCAGTTTTGAAGGACAGTTTTGCTGGATATAGAATTTTTGGTTGGCAGTTCTTCTCTTTCATTATCTTAATGATATCATACCACTATATTCTCACCCCCATGGTTTCTAAGGAGAAATCTCTACATAGTGTTATGCAGCTTCTCTTGTATGTGATGCATTGCTTTTCTCTTGCTGCTTTCGGAATCCTCTCTTTGTCTTTGACATTGGGCAATCTGATCAGTAGGTGTCTTGGAGTATGTCTATTGGAGTCTATTCTGTTTGGGTTGTGCTGTACTTCATGAATCTGTAATTTTCTTTCTTTCATAAGAGTTGGGAAATATTCAGTGATTATTTCTTTTATTATTCTTTTTGCCCCTTTTCCCTTCTTCTCTCTGTCTGAAACCCCCATAACATGTGTATATGTGTACTTCATGTTTTCATTCAACTCTGTAAGACCCTGCTCATATTTTTCCATTCTTTTAACCATCTGTTTTTTGTGTTATGAATTCGAATGACCTGTCTTCCAGTTCACTGATCCTTTCTTCTGCCTGTTCAAATCTACTGTTGTGTCCTTCCATTGTGTTTTTCATCTCCTCCATTGTGGCCTTCATTCCCATGAGTTCTGCCATTTGTTTTTTTAAGTTTATGAATTCTTCTTTATGGTCATCCAGTGTGTTCTTTATATCCTTCATCTCTTTTGCTATATCTTCCTTAATTTCATTGAATTTATTTAGCATTAGTTGCCTCAACTCCTGTATGTCAGCTGAGCTATTAGTTTCTTCCTTTGGCTGGTCCATACTTTCGTGTTTCCTGGTATGGCTTGTTATCTTAAGTTGTCTACACATCTGATTTTCTTGATTAGTTTATTTTGGAGCTTGTTTTCTATCTTTTACCTAGTGGTTTTCTTGTTGGTTTGCTTTGTTCTCGGGCCTCTGTTATTCAGTTCAACTTATTCTAGACCTCTAACTTAGGTTCTATTTAGTTGATCAGAATTTTTCCCCTCTGTTTTTTTCTGTTTCTTGCTCTGCCTCTATGTAACCTTTTTGTGAGTGGGTCTACTCAGATATGGTCAACCCTAGTCAGATTTTCCCAGTCTAGTGAGGCCCAGGTCTCATTGGAAGGGTATGGAGTTTTCCTGAGAATGAGACCCTCCTATGAGGCCTTTAGAATTGGTGCTTTTCCTCTCCTGTCCAGGAGGTGGGGCTTTCCAGCCCACAGCTCCCCCACCAGTGTAAGGAGGTATGTAGACTTTCGTTCTCCTGTTCTCCTGGTGACTCTGATCCTGTCAGGGGCGTGGCTGACTGAAGCTGGAATCCGAATTCCAGCTCCTGGGGTCTGAGTTCCCAAAAGGAGGACTGCCAGTTGAGCTGGACCTCCCTCCACTCTCCCAATCCTCAGAAATCCAGTTGTCTCTCAGGGGCACTATTCTCTTCTCCCATCTCCTCTTTGGGGCCTCTTCAGGTAGATTCCTTGGTCAGCCTGAGTTGCCAATTAAAGACTGGGGTGGAGACCTTCAGTAGTGAATACAGAACTCAAAGACACTGTGGGTACTCCATCTCCCCCCAAGCCCCACTTAGTCCCTCAACCTGGGCTTTCCGATAGAAAATAACCACATATGTTACTTTTAGATTTAAAAAATAGAAAAGAATAACAAGAAAAAGAAAAAAGGAAAGAAAAAAAAGAGTCCCTTTTAAAAGTCTTTCCCCAGCCTGGAATTTTGTCAGTGTCAGAATAGAGCATTTAAAGATATGCTTTGGGCTATTGTCTGATAATTACTCTCCAACAGTTTCAGTTCCACCCCTGTGGGGGGCTAATGAAATGCAAAAAGATAAGGGATCAATGAGAAGCCAGAAGGGACAAAATGTAGGGGGAAAAATGGCTTTTTTGGAGTCTGGGAATGGGTGCCCACTTTTACGTGCCCCCACTTCTCAGAGCTCAGCCCTTCTTTAGCACCCCCAGCTCCCAAAATTAGTTAATTAATTTGTTAATTAATTCTGAAGTTGAGGCTGGTTTGAGCCCCGCTTCTTGCCCTCAGCAGATTGCTGTTTTTCGTTTTTTTTTCCCCCTTTCAGGGAGCCAGCAGCAAGACAGTCTGTGAGATCTGGGTGGGAGGGACACCAGACCCCTGGTACAGGGAACTTACAATGTTTGCTGTGATCTCAGCTTTTCTTCCAATTCCAAAATTGTGTCCGATGTGTGACTGGTTACTGGAGACCCTAACCATACATTTTTCATACAGTTTCATACAGACCAACTGTTTCATACAGTTGTTGGGTAATTGCCAGCTGCTCTAGGGGAGAGACAAAATTCTGCACCTCAACACTCTGCCATCTTGCCCCGCCGTCCATCATTGTGGTTTTGATTTGCATTTCCCTGATAACCAGTGAAGTTGAGCCATTTTTTCATATATTTGAGCCATTTCTATTTCCTTTTCAGAAGTGTCTGTCCATGTATTTTGCCCATTTTTAAATTGGGTTGTTTTCCTTCTCTTGTTGAGTTGTAGGATACTTATATATTTGGGAAGTTAAACCCTTATCTGATAGGTGGTTTGCAAATATTGTATCCCATTGTGTAGGCTGCCTTTTTGCTTTTCTAACAAAGTGCTTTGATGTACAAAAGTGTTTGAGTTTGAGGAGGCCCATTTTTATGTTTGTTCTATTGGTTGCTTACGCTTTGGGTGCAAGGTCTAGGAAACCATCTCCAATCACAAGATCTTGAAGATATTGCCCTATGTTTTCTTCTAAGATTCTTCTGGTATTAGTGCTTATGTTTAGGTCTTAGATCCAACTGGAGTTAATTTTTGTATAAGGTGTGAGGTAGGAGTCCTCTTTCATTCTTTTGGAAATGGATATCCAGTTCTTCACACACCGTTTATTGAAGAGGCTGCTCTGTCCCAGTTGCTTTGGCTTGACTGTCCATAAATACAAGAGCCTATTTCTGAACACTCAATTCAATTCAGTATCTCTTTCCTTATGCAAGTGCCATGTGGTTTTGAGCACTGCACCTTTTTAATATATTTCAAAGTTAGAAAGATCTCAAGTTATTTTTGGCTGTTTGGGGCACCTTGCCCTTCCTGGTTTCTCAATTTTGGCAAAGTAATTTGTTGGGAATTTAATTGCTTTTGTATTGAATCTATAAATCAGTTTAGGTAGAATTCACATGTTAATTATATTTAGTCTTCCAATCCATGAACACGGTGTTCTAGTTTGCTAATGCAGAATGCAAAACACCAGAGATGGATTGGCTTTTATAAAAAGTGGGTTTATTTGGCTACACAATTACACTCTTAAGGCCATAAAGTGTCCAAGATAACACATCAGAAATCAGGTACATTCACTGGAGAATGGCCAGTGGCATCCAGAAAACCTCTGTTAGCTGGGGAGGCATGTGGCTGGCATCTGCTCCAAAGTTCTGGTTTAAAATGGCTTTCTCCCAGGATGTTCCTCTCTAGCAAGCTTGCTCCTCTTCAAAACATCATTCACAGCTGCACTGAGTTCCTTCTCTTTGAGTCAGCACATTTATATGGCTCCACTGATCAAGGCCCACCCTGAATGGGTGGGACCATGCCTCCATGGGAATATCTCATCAGAGTCAGCACCCACAGCTGGGTGGGGCACATTCCAAGCAAATCTAATCAGCACCAAAACATCTGCCCCACAAGACTACATCAAAGATAATGGCATTTGGGGGACACAATACATTCAAACTGGCACATTCCACCCCCTGGACCCCAAAATGACATTATCTTTCCAAATACAAAATACATTCATTCCATCACAATATCACAGAAACTTAAATCTTTTCAGTAACAAAAGCTAAGTACAAGATCCTATCAAAATCAATTACAGGCATAGTCAGTTCTAAGGCATAATTTTCCTTTAGCTGTGGATCTGTGAACTTAGATCGTTATGTGCTTCCAATATACAAAGGAAGGACATTCATAGGATAAACATTTCCATTTCCATAAGGAAAAACTGAAAAGAAAACAGGGTTAACAGGATCAAAACAGTTCCTAGAACCTACAGGACAAACTCCATTAGATTTCAAAGTCGGAGAGTCATTTACAGAACAACGTTGCATCCTTGGGGCTTTAGAGAGTGGAAGTCTAACCCTTCCTAAGGGCCTTTGTGGCAGCTCTTTCCTCTCCAAATGCTTAGGTGAGTGCTCCAACATATCCACACACTGGGGAGACCACCTTCTTGTCCCCACCCTCCTCAAACATCAGGGCAGCTCCCAGATTCCCTTCCATCTCCAGGGCACATGCTCAACCCCTTCAGAACAGTGTGCTGGCAGCCAGGCTCTCTCCAATTCCCTGGGAATGTGCTCCACCCTCTTTGTGGCTTGGGATGGCAAGACATTTCCTGAGCATCAAGGTGGAAGGCCCACCATTGACCTCCAGGGCAAACTCACCCTTTCCATGCATGTGGGCCACTCCGCTCCCCCAGCCCAAGGCCTCTTGACTCCAAACCTCAACCTCCATGGCTCTGCCTTTGAAGAAATTTTTCCTTCAGTTTGTTCCTTGTCTGTCTTCTCCAGTCCAGACTGGCAATGGCTTTGTCTGTAACAATCTCCCAAAAATTCTGTTGGCTTTGCATGAAGCATGCAGGGGTCAAAGCCATCAGACAAGAGGACTTTCCAAAAATTCTTTCTGGATAATTCCATCTCCAATCTTGGCTTGTACTGAAATGGTGGCTGGGTGCCCTGTTTGGTTACATCCTCATGTTGGGCTGTAGCTTCTGGGGATCCACCCCCTGGAAGTCTGGAATTTTCCAAGCCATCAGCTTCTGGTTTCTTTGAACCCAAGAGTTCAGTTCTAAGTTTATCTCTCTCTGCTCGCATTTTACCATAAGCTGCAAGGAGAAGCCAGGATACATCCTCCACACATAGTCTGGAGATCTCCTCAGCTAAGTATTCCAGATTGTTGCTTTCAAATTCTTCCTTCCATCCAACACCAGGACTCACTTTTTCCAAATTCTCTGCCACTTTAAAACAAGGATCACCTTTCTTCCAGTTCACAAGAACACATTCATCATTTCTTTTCAAGGCCTCATCAGAAGTATCTTTAGAGTCCATATTTCCACAAACAGTCTCTTCAAAGCAGTTTAGGCCTTTTCTATCAAGCTACTCACAGTTCTTCCAGAATCTTCCCCTTATCCATTTGAAAAGCCATTCCAACATGTTTGGTATTTTCAAACTCAGCAGCAAAAGCACCCCACTCTCGGTACCAAAATCTGTTCTAGTTTGCTAATGCTGTGGAATGCAAAACACCAGAGATGGATAGGCTTTTATAAAAAGGGGGTTTATTTGGCTACACAGTTACAGTCTTAAGGCCATAAAGTGACCAAGGTAACACAGTAATCAGGTACCTTCCCTGGAGGATGGCCAATGACATCCGGAAAACCTCTGTTATATGGGAAGGCATGTGATTGGCATCTGCTCCAAAGTTCTGGTTTCAAAATGGCTTTCTCCCAGGCTGTTCCTCTCTAGCAAGCTTGCTTCTCTTCAGAACGTCATTCACAGCTGCACTGAGTTCCTTCTCTTTGAGTCAGCTCATTTATGTGGCTCCACTGATCAAGGCCCACCCTGAATGGGTGGGACCATGCCTCCATGGGAATATCTCATCAGAGTCAGCACCCACAGCTGGGTGGGGCACATTCCAAGCAAATCTAATCAGCACCAAAACATCTGCCCCACAAGACTACATCAAAGATAATGGTGTTTGGGGGACACAATACATTCAAACTGGCACACATGGTATGTTCTTCCATTTTATTAGGTCCTGTTCAATTCCTTTTAGCAGTTCCTTGTAGTTTTCTTTAAATAGATCTTTTGTGGCCCTTGTTAAGTTCATTTTTAATTACTTGATTGTTTTGGTTGCTACTGTAAAAGGAAGTTTTTCTGTTCTCTTCCTCCTGTTGTGTATTACTTGTGTATAAGAACATTGCAGACTTTTGTGTGGTGATCTTGTAGGCTGTCATTTTGCTGAATTCATTAATTAATAGCTTTGCTGTAGATTTTTCTGGATTTTCTATATATAGAATCATGTCATCTGCAAAGAATTTGGATGCCTTTTTTTTCTTTTCCTTGTCTAACTGCTCTAGCTAGATCTTCCAGTACAATGTTGAATACCAATGGTGACAGTGGGGATCACTGTCTTTTTCCTGATCTTAGAGGGAAAGCTTCCTGTCTCTCCCCATTGAGTAAAATGTTAGCTGTGGGTTTTCATATATTGCCTTTATTATATTGAGAAAATTCCCTTTTATTCCTATCCTTTGAACTGTTTTCATCAAGAAAGAATGTTGAATTTTGTCAAGTGAATTTTCTGCATCAATTGAGATGATCGTGTGTTTTTTTGTTTGATTTGTTGATGTGGTGTATTATTAATTGATTTTCTTTTGTTGAACCAGCCTTATATACATGGAATAAACCCCACTTGGTCATGGTGTATAACTCTTATAATGTGCTGCTGGATTTGATTTGAGAGTATTTTGTTGAGGATTTTTGCATCTATATTCATTAAAGATATTGGTCTATAATTTTCTTTTTTTTTGTAGTATCTTTATCTGGTTTTGGTATTAGGATGATGTTGGCTTCATAGAAAGAATTGGGTAGACTCCCCTCCTCTTCAATTTTTGGAAGAGTTTGAGCAGCATTGGTGTTAATTCTTTCTTGAATGCTTGGTAGAATTCATATGTGAAGCCATTTCATCCCAGGCTTTTCTTTTTTCAGAGCTTTTTATGACTGACTCAATCTCTCAATTTGTGGTTTGTTGAGGTCATCTATTTCTTCTCAGGTCATTGTTGGTTGTTTATGCTTTTCTAGGAATTTGTCCATTTCATGTAAGTTTTCTAGTTTATTAGCATATAGTTGCTCATAGTATCTTCTCATTGTCTCCTTTATTTCTGCAGGGTCAGTAATTATGTCTCCTTTCCCATTTCTGATTGCATTTATTTGCAACCACTCCATTTTTTTGTTTTTGTTTTTGTTGCTAGCCTACCTAGGGGTCCATCAATTTTGTAGATTTTCTCAAAGAACCAATGTCTGGTTTTGTTGATTCTCTATATTGCTTTCTTGTCCTCAGTTTCATTTATTTCTGCTCTAATCTTTGTTATTTTTCTCCTTCTGTTTGTCTAGGGGTTAATTTGCTATGGATATGGATATGTTGTGTTTTCATTGTAATCTGCCTCAAGGTATGTACTAATTTCTATTGTAATTTCTTCCTTTACCCACTGGTTTTCTAAGAGTGTATTGTTTAGTCTCCATATATTTGTGAATTTTACAATCTTCTGCCTGATATTTATTTCCAACTTCATTACATTTATTCAGAGATAGCATTTTTCATAATATCAGTATTTTTAAATTAGTTGAGACTTGCTTTGTGACCCAGCATGTGGTCTATCATAGAGATGTTCCATAAGCACTTGAGAAAAATGTGTATCATGATGCTGTAGGGTATAGTGTTCTATAAATGTCTGTCAAGTCTAGTTCATTTATCATACAATTCAATATCTCCATTTCCTTGTTAATCTTCTGTCTAGATATTCTATCCATTTATGATAGCAGTGTATCTAAGTCCCCAACTGTTATTGTGGAATTATCTACTTCTCCTTTCTGGGTTCTCAGTGTTTGCCTCATGAAATTAGGGACACTCTGGCTTGGTGCATAAACATTTATGACTGTTAAGTTTTCTTGATGAATTGACACTTTAATTAATATAGTGTCCTTCTGTGTCTCTTTTAATTGTTTTACTTTTGAAGTCTACTTTGTCTGATATTAATATAGCTATTCCCAATTTTCTCTAGTTGCTCTTTGCATGAAATATCTTTTTCCAACCTTTCATTTTCAGTCCATTTTTTTCCTTGTGTGTAAAGTGAGTTTCTTGAAGACAACATATAGATGGGGCCCATTTTTTAATCCATTCTGCCAGTCTGTATCTCTGTGTTGAGGAATTAAATCCATTAACATTTAGTGTTATTACTGTAAGGGTAGTATTTCCTTCTATCATTTTGTCTTTTGAATTTTATATGCCATGTTTTATTTTATCCTCTCTCTTTACCCTTCCTGATAATCTTCATTTCTACACTCTTCTCCAAACCTCTCTCTTTTCTTTTCCTATCATCACGTAGCACTCCCTTTAGTATTTCTTGTAGCACCAGTCTCTTATGCACAAATTCTCTCAGAATATGTTTGTCTGAAGATACTTTAATCTCCCCCTCATTTTTGAAGGACAGTATCGCTGGATATAGAATTCTTAGTTGGCAGGTCATCTCTTTCAGTATCTTAAATATATCACACCACTGCCTTCTTGCCTTCATGGTTTCAGTAAAGAAATCTGTATATATTCTTATCAAGCTTCCCTTTTAGGTGATGGATTGCTTTTCTCTTGCTACTTTCACAGTTCTCTCTTTGTCTTTGACACTGGGCAATCTGATCAGTAAGTGTCTTGGAGTAGGTTTATTGGTGTCTATTCTGTTTGGGGTGTGCTGTACTTCTTGAATCTCTAATTTTCTGTCTTTCATAAGAGTTGGAAAATTTTCAGCGACTATTTGTTCTATTATTCTGTCTGCCCCTTTTCCCCTCTCTTCTCCCTCTGACACACCCATAACACATATAATGGTGTGTTTCATGTTCTCACTCAGCTCCCTAAGACCCAGCTCATATTTGTTCATACTTTTCACCATCTGTTCTTTTGTGCGTGTGAATTGAAATGTCTGGTCTTCCAATTCACTGATCCTTTCTTCTGCATGTTCAAATCTACTGTTGTATCTCTCCATTTTGTTTTTCATCTCCTCCATTATGCCCTTCTTTCCCATAAGTTCTGCCATGTATTTTTTCAAGTTTATAAATTGTCCTCATTGTATCCTTCATCTCTTGCTATGTCTTCCCTGAGTTCATTGACTTGATTTTTCAATTGATTTAGATTTGTTTGAATATCTCCAATTAGTTCTTCCTTCAGTTAACTAAACTGATTTAGCAATAATTGCTTCAGCTCCTGTATCTCAGTTGAACTATTAGTTTGTTTCTTTGGCCAGTCCACATTTTCATGTTTTCTAGTATGGCTCATTATCTTACGCTTTGTAGGCATCTGACTTTCCTGATTAGTTTAATCTGGAGCTTGTTTTCTCTCTTTTACCTATGGTTTTCTTGTTGGTTGGCTTTATTCTCTAACCTTTGGTGTTCAGTTCAGCTTATTCTAGACCTTTAACTTACATTCTGTTTAGTTGATCAGGGTTCTTCACCTCTTGTTTTTCTGTCTCTTGTCCTGCCTGTATGTAGACTTTTTGTGCAGTATTCTCTTCAAATATGTTCAGCCCCAGCAAGGTTTCCTCAGTCCAGAGAGGCCCAGGTCTCAGGAGGCATATGCGGAGTTTCCTTGAGAATGAGACCTTCCTGTGAGGCCTTGAAGCTCTGTGCTTCTCCTATGCTGTCCAGCAGGTGGTGCTAACCAGCCCATACTTCCCTCACCAGTGCAAGGAGGTATGGAGCCTTTACTTTTCCCAGTAACCCTGCCCATGTCTGGGGTGTGGCTGACTGAAGCTGGTTTCTGAATTCCAGCCCCTGGGACTGAGTTCCCAAAGGGAGGGTTACCACTGGAGCTTCATTGTGCTCCAGTTTTCTTGGGAAAATTTGTTGTTCAGTGAATTTTCTCCACCACTAGACTTATTGCTTTATCTCTCAGAGCTATCTTAGCTCTGCTCTTGCCTGGGCCCAAATTGCAAGTGTTTGAGGCTCTCTGTAATGGGCTTTTTAGAATAATTATTTTTAAAAAAAGAGAAAAATAGTAACAAAAGAAAAGGAAAAAGAAAAAGAAGGGCCCAGTATGAACTATTTACAGTCCTTGCAGATCTAAGGGGCTATTGAAAATGCTAAAAGACAAGGAGTTCAGGGCAATTAATGAAAAATCAATAAAGCAGAGAAACCAGCTTTTCAGACAAATTGTTTTCAGACAAGGGCTCTCCCACCCCCCATAGTTGCATATGTGCCTGATTCTATTTGATCCCTGCCCTTCTCTTTGTTATGTTCACTGGAACTCCAAAATGTCTCTGTTTTTATTTTTTTTTTTTCTGTTTTTGCTAGTCCTGTCTCCTCTCTGCCAGACTGACTGCTTCTGGATTCTCCTGTGTCTGGTCTCAGTCTATCTATGTTTGGAGTTTTTGTTCAGGAGTCTGAACTTGTCAATCAGAGCTGCAACTGCAGTTCTCCCTCCTGGTTCCCATTATGGCTGGTCACTCCTCCCTCAGGACTGTTCCTGGCAGGGAGGGGTGTGCGTCTCCTGGCCATGAGAACTCACAGATTTTGCTGATCTCAGCAGCTCCATATATTATTGAGTGTTGTATGAGGCATACCCAAACTCAAATTCCTCATCAGTGTCTGGTCCATGGTGTTTCTGGCTTTCTACCAAGTGCCCCAGAGGAGTAACTGAAACTCACAACTCACCACTCCACCATCTTGCTCTGACCCCCTGAGTTAGTTCTTTTACATGAAATTCTCACCATAAGCAAACTTGTAAAGAGAGAAAACAGAATATTGGTCATCAGTTGTGGTGGGAAGGGAAGAGGGAGTTATTGCTAAATGAACATGAGTTTGGTTTGGGATGACGAAAATAACCTGGAAATAGGCAATGCATGTAATATCAATGTGCTTAATGTTGTCCCCTTAAAAAGGTTAAAATGAATTTTGCACTATTTGTCTTTTACCACAATTAATAATAAATAATTTAAGCAAAACAAAACAAACAAACAAAACCACTCCCAGGATTAAAATTGTATTAGGGTTCTTTTTGGAATGAGAACTGACAATCTGCAAATATGATGAGATTTTTCATAAGAATTCCCTACATTATTGTGGAGATGAAAAAATCCAAATTCCAGAGGGCAGTTTACAAGCCAGAAACTTGGTTGAATCTCCTCAATGAATTCTCCAGGAGAAGCTGGGTAGCTGAAGTAGAGCTGGAAATTATCCCTTCTGACAGCTGAAATCATCACTTCTCATTTCAAAACCTTCAAGTGATTGGATGACATGTCTCTCATTGTTGAATGCAATCTTCTAAGTTGATTATAGATGTAATCAGCTAGATATGCAATTAACACATTGATAAGTGAAGTTCACAAAATATCCCCCCTGTAACAATCAGGCCAGTGCTTGCTTAATCAAATGACTGGACACCATCAACTGGACAAGTTGACACATGAACCAAACCATTAAGTGTTGATAACAGCCAGTGACCTCTTTCCCCAGCCATACTTTTCATGACCAATTGGACTCATAAACAAAGTAAGCATCATGGTAAGGATGGAGTATATGCATGGGCTCAGCAACATGGACTTCCACTCACTAAGGCCAACCCAGCTAAATCCACTGCTGTGTGCCTAATCTCCAAGCAGCAGAGGCAAAACGCATTCTCTGATATTGCCACATTCCCTGAAATGGTCAGCCTGTTACCTTGTGACAGGTTGTATGCACTGGACCACTTAATAATGGAAACAGTATTTTCTTCTTGCTGGAATAAATCCATACTCTGGATATGTATTTGTCTTCCTTGCATGCAATGGTTCTGTATAACTACCAATTGTGGAACTATAGCATGCCTTATCCACCATCACAATATTCCACTCAGCATTGCTTTGGATCGAGGAACATACTTCACATCAAACATAGTGCATGAGTGGACATATTGTCATGGAATTCCATGTTCTTACCATGTTCTTCATAAGTGTGATACAGCTGGATTGATAGAATGGTGGAATGGCCTTTGGAAGTCTCAATTATGGTGCTAGGTTGGTGTCAATTCATTGGAGTGATAAGACAATGTTCTCCAGGGAGTCTGTATATACTCTAAATTGGTATCCATCCTATGGTGCTGTTTCTCCCAAAGCCAGGATTCAAAGGTCCAGGAGCCAAGGCATGAAAATCCTAGTGGCATCACTCACTATTACCCCTCTTGATTCATTAGAAAACTTTTGCTTCCTGTATCTTTGACATTATGCTCTGCTGCTCCAGAGGTCTTATTTCCAAAGGGAAGAGTGCTCTCATTAGGAGACACAATAATTTTTCCATAGAACTGGAAGAAAAGTTGCCAATGTACCATGTTGAGGTCTTCATGCCTCTGAATCAACAGGAAAAGAATGTATTTATAATTTACTCTACTGGCTGCAGTGAAGTATCCTGATTATCAAGTGGAAATAGGACTGCAACCATGCAATGTATTTAAGGAAGAGTTTGTATGGAACATAGGAGATCCTGGAGTTCATCTGCCATGTCCTGTGATTAAAGTCAATGGAAAACCAACAATCCAACCCAGACAGGACTCCTAATAGCCCAGACCTTTCATGAAGGAACTGGGTTACCACACCAGGCAAAGAGTCACAACAATCTAAGGTGCTTGCTGAAGGTACAGTGAATATGGAATTGGTAGAAGAAGGAGGTAGTTTTAAATATGAACTATGGCCACATAACCAATTGCAGAAATGATGGTTATTCCTTCCTTACATTGCTATGAATAAGTTAGCATATATACATATATACATAAAGCCATGTATATTTTTCTCTCTTCCCTTATCCCTATATCATAATAAATAAGTTGTATTAATTTATGTCAAGAGATTTAAGTTATAAGATCTCAAGCATAATAACTAATATTAATGAAGTAACTGCACCCTCTTGTGGGGAATGTGTTAGTGCATATCTGGTTAGTATGTAGTACAGAAGAATTATCTTAGGTGAAATTATGTCTGTGCTATTAACTTTTTTTTAGAAATTATTTATCATTTAAGGAAATGAATTATGGGTGACATGTTTACTATGTGTGGATTTTAATGTTAAATTTTATGTGTCAACTTGGATGGGTTATGTGTCCAGATGTTGTTCAACCAAGCATTGGCCTGATTGCTACTGTGGGGGTATATCAGAGATGGATTTAAATCTTTCAATAATTGATAGTATCTGTGGAAGTTTGCATCTACAATCAACAAAGGAGATTGCCTTCAGCAATGAGAGGAGTCTCCTCATCCAATTAGTTGGAAATTTAAGGGAGAACCAGGGACTGCATTGTCATAAAATGAATGTCTCTCTACCTCAGGCATCCTTCTCCTCCTGGGGATTTCATCATCACATTCTTTTTAATTTAAAATGTGCAGCTTCTGTCAGGGAATTCAACATTACCTTACTTGAGTTCATGGCTTGTCTGCCCTACAGAATTTAGATTTGTCAATTCTCATGCTCTTGGGGAAATCCCTAATATAAATATCTTATTGTTACATATGTATCTCTACATAGTCTATGTGATCTATCTATATATATAGATATATAAATATCCTGCCAGTTTCACTTCTTTGGAGAAACCTAATACACCTTTGCAACCAATTTAGTATAGCACAAACTGTACAATATGCAGATAAAGGACTCTTTATGTCTTGAACTCTCATCATCAGTGGGCCATCCCATCTGTCATCTCTCTCCCTTTTATTCATTCTCTGCTACATGCCTTCCCTGTTGACTGAGAATATTCAGACACTTTCCTTAGGGTCTTCTTCTCAGGCATTCCCTTTGCTATTCACAAACTTCTGAGATACTGTGTCTCTTGCTTCTGGATCTTGAGGTCTCTGTTCAAATATTTCCCTGACTGCCAATCTTCCCTGAACATTGAGCATCCCCACTCATGTCCTCTATTTCACTTGCTTTCATTTCATTTTAGCAGGTGTCACCATGTGACATGCTGTATGAGTATGATTTTATTTGCTTATTTTCTTTCTCCATCATCAGATTACAGGAAAATTTTGTTTTTAGCACGTTATTCTCATTGCCCAGTCAATGCCGTCAGTATAGCCAGATAGAATATTCATTCTACAAATGAATGAAAGATTATCTCATGAAAATCTTAGAATGCATGATGGCTTGGGGAATGTTTTGAAAGTTGGACAGGAATTCCTAATCAGATAAGCCACTCTCTGTTTAGAATTGAACAAATCCAGAAATTAATTCCCTGACTCTAAAATGTAAATTATAGAGAAATTAGTAATGGCTGCTTGTTTGAAAATTAGTCATGTTATTTCTCTTTCTTTAGGTAGACATCAAACACATGGAACCAGTGAATGATACACAAATTTCAGAATTTATCCTTTGGGGATTTTCAGAGGACCCAGAATTGCAACCCTTGCTCCTTGGACTCTTCCTGTCCATGTACCTGGTCATTGTCTTTGGGAACCTGCTCATCATCCTGGCCACCATCACTGACTCCCACCTCCACACACCCATGTACTTCTTCCTCTCCAACCTGTCATTTTCTGACATCTGTTTATCCTCCACCACTCTCCCAAATATGCTGGTGAACATCCAGATGCAGAAGAGAGTTATAACCTATGCAGACTGTATCACCCAGATGTACTTTTTCTTATTCTTTGGAGGATTGAAGGACATCCTTCTGGCTGTGATGGCCTATGACTGCTTCATAGACATCTGCCACCCCCTACACTGCAGGGTAATCATGAACTCATGGCTCTGTCTCCTACTGGTTCTGGGGACCTGGATCATGAGTGTCTTGCATTCTTTGTTACATAGCTTCATGGTGTTACATCTGTCCTTTTGTACATATTTGGAGATCCCTCACTTTTTCTGTGACCTTGTTCAGATGGTCCAACTTGCCTGTTCTGACACATTCCTCAATGAAATAGTGATGTATTTTGCAACTTGGCTACTGGGTCTTGGTCCCTTCACTGGTATAATTTACTCTTATTCCAAGATTTTTCTTCTGTGCATCTAATCTCATCAATTCATGGGAAGTCTAAAGCATTTTCCACCTGTGTGTCTCACCTGTCCGTTGTCACCTTATTTTATTGTACAAGCATAGGAGTATACCTTAGCTATACTGCATCACCAAAAGCACATGCAAGTGCAATAGCCTCAGTGTTGTACACCATGGTCACAGCCATGCTGAACCCCTTCATCTACAGTCTGAGGAATAAAGAAATGATGGGGGCTCTGAAAAGACTCTTCAGGGAAGAAGTTATAAAAGTGTCATTTATTCTGGGGCAGAGGAGGTGCTTGTGATCACAGTGCTCAAAGCATCAGAGCCAGACATAGTAATACTCTGGTCAGTTCCCGGAACAAGAGCCTGCCATAGATTCAGATATTGCCTTAAATCTGATGAAACAAACTCTAAATCATACATTGTGTTACCATATAAACAAATTGTGTTTGATTATTAACATCTACTCATTGAGGTAAGAAATCCTTTTGTCCGCATGCAATGGGATTTGTACATTGAGGTGCAGGACTAGGTTAATGTTTTCACAATTTTATTTGATGATATTGGTTGTTTCCATTCCTGTAAGCAAAATAGCAGCACCTTCTATACATTTTGTCTTAAGCATTCAAGTATATGTGAGTGAAAAATCAGTGTATTTACCATATCATCCATCGGGTAAAATTCTTACCCTCACTGTGCATTAAGAATAACTTTTTAAAAATATATTAATGATAAAAAAATTAAAAAGAGTTTTATCTTGTGTCTCAAAAAATCTTTATGTTATTGTTTTTTTCAGCTGGTCTCTAACCACGAACCATCTAGAATTTATATTTTGATTATTTTCTGGATATATAGTAAAGGAATCTTGTTGAACATTGGCATTCTGAAGATTTAAAAAGTCACTGGAAAATTACTGGAATTATATTTTGTTTGCTATACTAAAGATTACATGAAGATACTGTGATTTCCTATTCTATACTTTCCAAATGTGCTACTATTTAAATTGTAGCTTCTACTAAAATGACTTTACTTTTCAAAAAATATATTACTCACACAAACAAGTATGTTATAAATATTCACCTTGCTAAATTTTTACAAAATGAGTACCCTGTAAAACCAGAGCCCTAGAAATTTCCATATGCCTGGTCTTTTCTAAATGTCTTCCACATTTTCAGAGAACCACTCTCTTGATGCTAACTTAAAACTTAATTTTTCTTCTATAATTTATATAAATGAATTATAAGTTATATATTGTTTTCTGAAGGCTTATTCTCTGGCAATATCCATATTTTTGGATATGGTTGTAGACCAACTGTGGTCACTGGTACAGAATAATTCTTTGTGTTGATATATTTAAGTTTATGGATCCCACTATAATCTTGATGAGAATTTTGTTAGTTTCCTTTTGGGACTTACCATAAATAATGTTTCTTTCTACATCATGGTTTATGTCTTCTCTGAAAGTTTGTATATGGTGGGAGGGAGTGGGCTTTTGATGGCAAAATAAAGGTAAACATTCTCCTGACTGGAGGTCCTAGCTGTTGAGGCAGGGAATCTGTATTACTCAAGGTTCTCAAGGGAAACAGAGCAAACAGGATGGAAGCTTCAGCGTCCTTAAAAAGACCAGAGTTTCCACTCCAGGAGCCCTGTAAGATTAAGCATCAGTCAATATATTACATATCTTGAAGTCCAATGGAGTCTACCCTTGTGAGTTTCTGACTTGTTTCAGATAAATGACCCCCAATTCCCAACAAAATTTATCCATTCTGGAACTTCAATGGCTATTGTATCCCTCTCCCACCACTTATTTGGGAAGCAGTGAACCTGTTTCCTAGGTTCCACAGGTCCACAAATGGAGAATAATTTTCCCTCAGGACAGAGTGCACGTATAACTGATTTTGTGGGAGTTTGTACTAAGAATTCCAATGAAATGACTTGAAGAATTTTGGTATATGGTGAAGGAGTAAAAATATTAAGAAAAAATTTAACAGCATCACTTTACTAAGGTCTTGGCACATTTTGATAATATCAACTGTGGTGGAGAATAGCAGGTTTATGATGATCCTTGAATTATATCCATCCAGTACTGGATATAAACATTGCTTGGAGTTTGAGTCATTTCAATGAATATGGAGAATGAAGACCAAGGATGGAGCATTTGTTTTCCTTAGAACTCCCAAAACAGAGGTCTTTTGAAGAAAATAAGATAACATTTTCCATAATAGAGAGGATTCTATGAATCTCTATCATTCTATCCTAAAAAGGAAAAATATATTATTTTGAATCATTAATGTGAAAACATCTCAGAACATGGAATTTATGCTCCTAGCATCTCATCTTCACCATTTTCATATCTCCCCACTTATTCTCTTTCACTCACCATTGAAATTTACAGTGAAACCACATTCTTTTATTCATTTAAAAATATGCATTTGTACATCCACATCACTCTCTTTGTTTACCAGCCAATGCTTTCATTTTTAAAAAGGTTCATGTTGAACTGTTACAGGGTTATTATTATTCATGTACATTGTTCTCCACAATAAGATTCTGGGGTCTTTTTTGTCTCAGCACTGTGTTACCATTGCTTAGACAGTGCCTGGCAGATATTTCATGCTGTTTGTAATTCCCTGAAATCAAGAAAAGGTCAAGAAAGGGCCTACCTAAGGCATCTACTGTGCTAAGTTTGTAAGTACATTGAACAAAGATGATTTTGAGTGTGGCTGAAAGGGGAAGGTTAGGAGCATGTGGGTCATCAGAAGGAAAGAGGAAAGATAAAGGCTGGGACTGTATAACTGAGTGAAACCTAGTATACTCAACAATTGTGATAAAATGTACAAATATGTTTTTACATGAGGGAGAACAAATGAATGAATTTCAACTTTGCAATGCATTAAAAATGGAGTGGTATTGCAGAAAAAATACAATCAATGCAAACTAGAGACTATAGTTAACAGAAAAAATAGTATTATGCTTTCTTTAATGTAGCAGAGACAATATATCAAAACTAAATGTATATAAGAGGGGAAAATAAGGAAGGGGTATGGGACTCTTGGCATTGGTGATGTCTTACTCTTTTATTGTAGTTTAGCTTAATTCTCTTTCCTTTTGATGCTTTATAGCTGTAATTTTTTCTTTTCCTTTTCCTTTTGTCTCTCTACCCACTTTGACTTTTCCTCCTTCTTTGTGTAAGAAATGGATATGTCCTTATATAGATAGTGGTGATGACGGTGAATGAATAAATATGTGATTATACAGGGAAACACTGATTCTTCACTTAGGATAGAATGTATCATACATGAACAAGACCATCTTAAAAGATAGGTTGATGAATAAAGCTTGAGGGAACCATATTGAGTGAAATAAGTCAGACACAAAAGGACAAATATTGTATGGCCTCACCGATATGAACTAATTATATGTAAACTCATAGACAAGAAATATGAGTTACCAGAATAGAGAATGAGGCTAAAGAATGGGGAGCAGTGGCTTATTATGAGCAGAATGTTTAACTAGGTTTAACTTAAGGGCTTGGAAGTGGACAGAGGTGATGGTAGCACATTATTGTAAGAATAACTAACAGTGCTGAATAGTGTGTGAATAATGTGGTGGAAAGGGGAAGCTTAGAGCCACATATGTCACCAGAAGGAAAGTTGGAGGTTAAAATATGGCAATGTATAAAGCAGTGAATCTTCTGGTGGACAATGTCCATGATTAACTGTATAAATATTAGAAATCTCTTTCATGAACTACAGAAAATGTATGACACTATAACTAGATGTTAGGATATGTAGGGAAAAATATACCTATTGCAAATTATGTGCTACACTTAGTAGTATTTTAACATTCTTTCATCAAAAGTAACAAATGTACTATATCAATACAATGAGTCAATAATGGATGGGGGTGGTTAGGGGTATGGGAGATTTTGAGTTTCTTTTCATTTTCATTTCTTTTCTGGAGTAATGGAAATACTCTAAAAATTGAAAAAATATAATGATGGTGATGGTTACACAGCTGTATATGGTACTGTTGGAAATTTGTTGTGCACTTTGGATGAATGTATGGTATGTGAACAATCTCAATAAATTTGTATTAAAAAATCATCACAGGGTGGAGCACAATGGTGGCATAGAAAGGTGTGGAATTTAGTTTGTCCTCTAGAGCAACTAGTGACTAACCAAGAGCAACTAGTAAATAATCTGGGACTGTTGGTAGACATCATGAATGGACACACATCATACACCAGCCTAGAATGGGTGCGGTGGCTGAGACTTTAGCACAGAATCATGAGTAAAGCTCTAGAAACCCAGAGCTGAAGCCCTCCTCCCTTGGACAGGGTGAGCTGAGGGGAAACACTGCTATGTGAAAAAAAGAAAGAGGTCACGGGGAAAGTAATTCAACCAAGCTCCAACTGGGATTTTAACCAGCACATTTGGACTATTGAATGCAAGCTATGGACATGGAGCAGAAAGGGAAGCAGATTCCTTCCAGCAGGGAAGAGGCAGGGCTGATGGGGAAAAATACATGAATAAATAAAATGGAGACTTTTTGCAGTGCTGGGAGATGGCTGTGTCCTGGTAAAACTGGGGGCTGAAAGTTGAGGATTGGCTCTGGAAAGGGGCTTTTGCTTTTCTATTTTTCATTTTTTCTTGCATTCTGAAAAATCCATTAGAGAAAGCCTCAGGCATCTTAAATTCTGGGCTGACCCAGGCCAGTGTGGAGCTAACAGAGCCAGAAAGACAAAGGAGGAATTCAAATGGAGAAGATAACTCCCTAGAGGGTGTATCTTCCCTAAGAAAAGGGTGGTGGTGGGTGGGACCAGACCAACTGGCTGCCCTCTCTCAGAAAATTCAGACTCTTTCTGTGAATTAAAGGGACAAAACCTCTTTATGCTGGTGGGGAGCTGTGGGCTGACAAGTGCCACCTGCTGGGCTGGACAGGAAAAGCACAGACTCTAGAGACCTCATGGGAAAGTCTGTCAATCTTCTAAAACCCACAGTCAGGGAAACCTAACACCAAATACACAGCCTCTTCCTGACACCTGAGCCCCTCTGGTCTGGGAAAATCTGATTGAGGCAGTCAAGAAAACTGGATTCCTAGACAACAGAAATTGAAAAACCACACTAGGAAACATGAAGGTATGACCCAGTCAAATGAACAAATTTATGCTTCTACTGAGATACAAGAATTGAAATCACTAATTGCTAATCAAACAAACCTCCTAAATCAAGTAAAAATAAATCCCCAAATCAATTCAAATATTTGAGGAAAGATATAGCCAAAGAGATGAAGGACATAAAGAAGACATTGGGCAAACACAAGGAAGAAAGCAAAAGTTTGTAAAAACAAATGGCAGAATTTATGGGACTGGAAAACATGACACAAGAGATGAAGGACACAATGGTGACATACAGCAGCAGATTTCAAGAGACAGAAGGAAAGATCCATGAAGTGGAGAACAAGATATCTAAAACTTTACACACAAAAGAAAGATGGGGGAAAGAATGAAAGGACATGAGGATGTCTCAGGGAACTGAGTGACAACATGAAGTGTATCAATGTTCATGTCATGGGTTTCCTGGAAGGGGAAGAGAAGTGAAAAGGGGCAGAAACAATAATGGAGAAAATAATCACTGAAAATTTCCCATCCCATATGAAAGATATAAAATTACATATCCGAGAAATACAGTGAACTCCAAACAGAATACATCCAAATAGGCTTATGCCAAGACACTTAATAATCAGATTATCAATTGTCAAAGACAAAGGGAGAATTCTGGAAGCAGAAAGAGATAAGCAATCCATCAGATACAAAGGAAGATCAATGACTATTTGCAGAGTTCTCAGTAGAAACCAATGAGGAGAGACAGTAGTGGTATGAGATATATTTAAGATACTGAAAGAGAAAAACCAAGAATTTTATATCCAGTGAAGCCTGACCTTTAAATATGAGACAGAGTTTAAAATATTCTCTGGAAAACAGACAAAGAGATAGTTTGTGAACAAGATACCTGTTCTACAGGAAATACTAAAGGGAGCACTACACACAGATAGGAAAAGAAGAGAGAGAGAGTTTGGACCACAATGTTGGGAAATGGTAGCACAATAAGGTAAATACACTGAACAAAGGTGACTGCATATGGTTGAAAGAGAAAGGTTAGGGGCATGTAGGACACAACATGCATATACACACTCAGATTCAAACACACCCATCAATGTAGATACACACATGAAGAATTTCATGGAAAGATTTTGAAAGTTTCCATAATATGTGGGTTGCCCTGTGATATTTTCTGTGGTTCTCTATCATTCTATTTCAATTTACTAGACAAATATATATCATTCTTAACCTTTATGGGAAACCATTTATAGAATATTACATTCAGGCCTCTAGCAATTTCTCCACATTTTTCATATCTACCCATTCCTTCAATTTCTGTCATCATTGAAAATTCCTCTGAAACCACATTATTTCTGTATTCACACAATATGCTCTTATTCATCTACTATTATAACTGAACCACTAATTGGGCTAGATACATAGAACAATTTTATAATCCTCAAGGTGTTCACAGTGTATGAGAGTAAAAAGACATGAAAGTCAATAAAAGGAAAACATAGTCAAAAACCCTTCCATCTGAGGACTCAGGAAGATAGTGGCATAGAGAGGAGTTGAAGACTGTTAGTCCCTCCCAGAACAATTCATAAATGGCCAAAAAAAACTAGTAAATAACCTGGAATAACTGCAGGGAGACAAATGTGACTGTCCACTCATCATCCACCAACCTGAGTTGGGAGGAATGCCTGAGATCACAGCATAAAATCTGTAAGTAAAAACTGTGAACCTGTGCCTAGAGCTGAGAGCTGAGAGTCCCTCAGACATGGAAGCCTTGTGGTGCTAGAGAGCAGCACTCTCTCAGCCCAGCTCCAACTGGGGTTTTAATGTTAACTTCTCAATGCAGACAGTGACTCCTCAACAAGCAGACAGAGGCTTTTGGTGACAATTGACCTTGGGAGATTTGGGGGACACATATGTCTCAGGATGGGGATTCCAGAGGATTGGGTGCTATCTCTGGCTGATGGGTGAATCTGGGAGCTTTCTGTCCCTTTCTCTCTCTGTGGAGAAAGTCTCAGACATTTTCTGCTCACAGCACTTTGCAGTAAAGAAAGCCTGAGCCATTTTAAAATTGCAACACTTTGACAAAAAGAGTCAAAGAAACAAAGAACTTATTGATATTCAGATGGCCTTTCTGGAGGGGGCATAGCTTCCCAAGAGGAAAAGGAGGGGCCCAGCACTACTGCCTGCCTTACTGGAACCGGACCCCAAAGCCTGGGGAAGGAGAGCCACAGGCAACACCCTCTTACACCAGCCAGTGACAGGCTGACAGGTGCACCTGCCAAATAGAAAAGTACAGGTGTTTCAATCCCCTAAGAAAAATCATCAGGGAAACCGAATACTGAATATTTCCTCCTTGTGTGACCTGACCCTGTTCTCATCTGGGAAAACCTGATTGGGGTGGGCTAGGAGGTCAGATGTCTAGACAAAAGAAAACTACAACCTACACTAAGAAAAATCAAGTTATGGCCCAGTCAAAGGAACAAATGTACACTTCAACTGAGATACAGAAATTTAAACAACTAATGCTAAATCAATTCAAAAAGTTTAGAGAATATTTGACCAAAGAGATAGAGGCTGTAAAGAAGACACTGGGCATACATAAGGCAGAAATCGAAAGTTCAAAAAACAACTAGCAGAATCTATGGAAATGAAAGGCACAACAAAAGAGATGAAAAACACAAGGGAAACATACGACAGAAGATCTCAAGAGGCAGAAGAAAATACTCAGGATCTGGGGAACAAAACACCTGAAAGCCTACATGAAAAGGAGAAGATGGAGAAAAGAATGAAAAAATATGAGCAACATCTCTGGGAACTTAAAGATGAAAAAAAGTACAAGAATGTACATATCATTAGTGTCCCAGAAGAAGAGAAGAGAAAAGGGGCAGAAGCAATAATAGAGGACATAATCAATGAAAATTTCCCATTTCTTATGAAAGATAAAATTACAGATCCAAGAAATGCAGTGTACTCCAAACAGAATAGATCTGAATAGGCCTATGCCAAGACACTTAATAATCAGATTACCAAATGTCAAAGACAAAAAGAGAATCCTGAAAGCAGCAAGAGAAAAGCAATCCATCACATACAAAGGAAGCTTAATAAGACTATGTGCGGATCTCTCAGCAGAAACCATGGAGGCAAGAAGGAAGTGGTGTGATATATTTAAGATACTGAAAGAGAAAAACCACCAACCAAGAATCCTATATCCAGCAAAGCTGTCTTTTGAATATGAGGAAGAGTTCAAAATATTTTCCAAAAAACAGTCAATGAGAGATTTTGTGAAAAAGACAGCCACCCTACAGGAAATACTAAAGGGAGCACCACAGAGTGATAGGAGAAGACAGGAGTGCATGGTTTGGAACACAATTCTGGGAGATGGTAGCACAGCAATGTAAGTACACTGAACAAAGACAACTATGAATATGGTTGAGAGAGGAAGGTTGGGAACATGTGAGATGCCAGAAAAAAAGGAGGAAAGATGAAGACTGGGACTGAGTAAATTGAAATCTAGAGTGTTCAATAGTTGTGATAAAATGTAGCAATATGTTCTTTTATGAGGGACAGCAAACAAATATCAACCTTGCAAGGTGTTAAAAATGGGAAGGCATTGGGGGAGGGATATAATCAATGTAAACTAGAGACTGTAACTAACAGAATCATTGTATTATGCTTCCTTTAATGTAACAAAGGTGATATACCAAGGTAAATGCAGATAAGAGGGGGGATAGGGGAGGCATGTTAGACACTTGACATTGGTGGTGGTGTCTGACTCTTTAATATACTTTGATTTAAGGTTATATTTCCTTTTGCTGCTTCCTAGCTGTCATTTTTTTTCCTCTTTCTTTTGCCTCTCTACCTTCTTTGACTCTCCCTCCTGCCTTGTGGAAAAAATGTAGATGACCTTATATAGATAGTGGTGAAGGTGGTGAACACATAAATACATGACCATACAGAGAACCATCAATTGTTTAGTTAGGATGGAATGTATGGTGTGTGAACAAAACCTTTAAAACAATGGGTTGATGACAAAACCTCAAGGGCAATATACTGAGTGAAATAAGCCAGACACATAAGGACAAGTATTGCAGGGTCTCACTGATAGGAACTACTTATAATATGTAAACACATAAACATGAAATATAAGGTACCAAGTTATAGGACAAGGCTTAAGAATGGGGGGTGGTTGCTTAGTATGAGCAGAATGTTCAACTAGGATAAACTTAAATGTCTGGAATTGAACAGAGGTGTCAGCCACAAGATGTGTGAATAACTAACAGTGCCAAATGGTGCATGAATGAGGTGGAAAGGGGAAGCTCAGAGTCATATATGTCACCAGAAGGAAAGTTGGAGGTCAAAAGATGGGAATGTGGCAAGATGGCGGACTGGTGAGCTGTATGTTTTAGTTACTCCTCCAGGAAAGTAGGTAGAAAGCCAGGAACTGCGTGGACTGGACACCACAGAGCAATCTGTCTTTGGGCATACTTCATACAACACTCATGAAAATGTGGATCTGCTGAGATCAGCGAAATCTGTAAGTTTTTGCGGCCAGGGGACCCGCGCTCGTCCCTGCCAGGCTCAGTCCCATGGGCGGAGGGGCTGTCAGCTCTGGGAAGGAGAAGTGAGAACTGCAGTTGCAGCCCTTATCGGAAACTCATTCTACTGATCCAAACTCCAACCATAGATAGACTGAGACCAGACACCAGAGGATCTGAGAGCAGCCAGCCCAGAAGAGAGGAGACAGACATAGATAAAAAGAGCACGAAAAACTCCAAAATAAAAGCAAAGGATTATTGGAGTTCTGGTGAACATAGAAAGGGGAAGGGCAGAGCTCAGGCCCTCAGGCTCATATGCAAATCCTGAAGAAAAGCTGATCTCTCTGCCCTGAGGACCTTTCCTTAATGGCCCTAATAGCTTTGTCTCTTAGCATTTCAATAACCCATTAGATCAGTGAGGAGGGCCCTTTTTTTTTTTTAATCACTTTTTTTCTTTTTCTAAAACAATTACTCTAAGAAGCCCAATACAGAAAGCTTCAAAGACTTGCAATTTGGGCAGGTCAAGACAAGAGCAGAACTAAGAGAGCTCTGAGACAAAAGGCAATAATCCACTGGCTGAGAAAATTCAGTAAACACCACAACTTCCCAAGAAAAGGGGGGTGTCCACTCACAGCCATCATCCTGGTGGACAGGAAACACTTCTGCCCATCGCCAGCCCCATAGCCCAGAGCTGCCCCACACAACCCAGAGTGACGGAAGTGCTTCAAATAACAGGCACACTCCACAAAACTGGGCGTGGACATTAGCCTTCCCTGCAACCTCAGCTGATTGTCCCAGAGCTGGGAAGGTGGAGCAGTGTGAATTAACAAAGCCCCATTCAGCCATCATTTCAGCAGACTGAGAGCCTCCCTACACAGCCCAGCAGCCCAGAACCACCCTGGGGGGATGGCACTCACCTGTGACATAGCACAGTCATCCCTCAACAGAGGACCAGGGGGTGCACGGTCTGGAAGAGGGACCCACTTGCAAGTCTCAGGAGCCATACGCCAATACCAAGCACTTGTGGGGCAGTGGCAGAGACAAACTGTGGCAGGACTGAACTGAAGGATTAGACTATTGCAGCAGCTTTAAAACTCCAGGATCACCAGGGAGATTTGATTGTTAGAGCCATCCCTCCTCCCTGACAGCCCAGAAACACGCCCCATATACAGGGCAGGCAACACCAACTACACACGCAAGCTTGGTACACCAATTGGACCCCACAAGACTCACTCCCCCACTCACCACAAAGGCAAAGCAGGGGAGAACTGGCTTGTGGAGAACAGGTGGCTCATGGACGCCACCTGCTGGTTAGTTAGAGAAAGTGTACTCCACGAAGCTGTAGATGTGATAAATTAGAGATAAGGACTTCAACTGGTCTACACATCCTAAAAGAACCCTATCAAGTTCAGCAAATGCCAAGAGGCCAAAAACAACAGAAAATTATAAAGCATATGAAAAAACCAGACGATATGGATAACCCAAGCCCAAGCACCCAAATCAAAAGATCAAAAGAGACACAGCACCTAGAGCAGCTACTCAAAGAACTAAAGATGAACAATGAGACCACAGTACAGAATACAAAGGATATCAAGAAGATCCAAGAAAAGCATAAAGAAGACATTGCAAGACTAAATAAAAAAATACATGATCTTATGGAAATTAAAGAAACTATTGACCAAATTAAAAAGATTCTGGACACTCATAGTACAAGATTAGAGGAAGTTGAACAACGAATCAGTGAACTGGAAGATGACAGAATGGAAAATGAAAGCATAAAAGAAAGAATGGGGAAAAAAATGAAAAAATTGAAAAGGACCTCAGGGATATGATAGATAATATAAAATGTCCTAATATAAGACTCATTGGTGTTCCAGAAGAGGAAGAAAAGGGTAAAGGTCTAGGAAGAGTATTCAAAGAAATTGTTGGGGAAAACTTCCCAAATCTTCTAAACAACATAAATACACAAATCATAAATGCTCAGCGAACTCCAAATAGAATAAATCCAAATAAACCAACTCCAAGACATATTCTGATCACACTGTCAAACACGGAAGAGAAGGAGCAAGTTCTGAAAGCAGCAAGAGAAAAGCAATTCACCACATACAAAGGACACAGCATACGACTAAGTAGTGACTACTCAGCAGCCACCATGGAGGCAAGAAGGCAGTGGCACGATATATTTAAAATTCTGAGTGAGAAAAATTTCCAACCAAGAATACTTTATCCAGCAAAGCTCTCCTTCAAATTTGAGGGAGAGCTTAAATTTTTCACAGACAAACAAATGCTGAGAGAATTTGCTAACAAGAGACCTGCCCTACTGGAGATACTAAAGGGAGCCCTACAGACAGAGAAACAAAGAAAGGACAGAGAGACTTGGAGAAAGGTTCAGTACTAAAGAGATTCAGTATGGGTACAATAAAGGATATTAATAGAGAGAGGGGAAAAATATATATGACAAACACAAACCAAAGATAAGATGGCTGATTCAAGAAATGCCTTCACGGTTATAACATTGAATGTAAATGGATTAAACTCCCCAATTAAAAGATATAGATTTGCAGAATGGATCAAAAAAAATGAACCATCAATATGTTGCATACAAGAGACTCATCTTAGACACAGGGACACAAAGAAATTGAAAGTGAAAGGATGGAAAAAAATATTCATGCAAGCTACAGCCAAAAGAAAGCAGGTGTAGCAATATTAATCTCAGATAAAATAGACTTCAAATGCAGGGATGTTTTGAGAGACAAAGAAGGCCACTACATACTAATAAAAGGGGCAATTCAACAAGAAGAAATAACAATCATAAATGTCTATGCACCCAATCAAGGTGCCACAAAATACATGAGAGAAACATTGGCAAAACTAAAAGAAGCAATTGATGTTTCCACAATAATTGCAGGAGACTTCAACACATCACTCTCTCCTATAGATAGATTAACCAGACAGAGGACCAATAAGGAAATTGAAAACGTAAACAATCTGATAAATGAATTAGATTTAACAGACATATACAGAACATTACATCCCAAATCACCAGGATACACATACTTTTCTAGTGCTCATGGAACTTTCTCCAGAATAGATCATATGCTGAGACATAAAACAAGCCTCAGTAAATTTAAAAAGATTGAAATTATTCAAAGCACATTCTCTGACCACAATGGAGTACAACTAGAAGTCAATAACCATCAGAGACTTAGAAAATTCACAAATACCTGGAGGTTAAACAACACACTCCTAAACAATCAGTGGGTTAAAGAAGAAATAGCAAGAGAAATTGCTAAATATGTAGAGACAAATGAAAATGAGAACACAACATAAAAAAACCTATGGGATGCAGCAAAAGCAGTGATGAGGAGGAAATTTATAGCACTAAATGCATATATTAAAAAGGAAGAAAGAGCCAAAATCAAAGAAGTAATGGATCAACTGAAGAAGCTAGAAAATGAACAGCAAACCAATCCTAAACCGAGTACAAGAAAAGAAATAACAAGGATTAAAGCAGAAATAAATGACACAGAGAACAAAAAAACAATAGAGAGGATAACTATCACCAAAAGTTGGTTCTTTGAGAAGATCAAAAAGATTGACAAGTCCCTAGCTAGACTGTCAAAATCAAAAAGAGAGAAGACCCATATAAACAAAATAATGAATGAAAAAGGTGACATAACTGCAGATCCTGAAGAAATTAAAAAAATTATAATAGGATACTATGAACAACTGTATGGCAACAAACTGGATAATGTAGAGGAAATGGACAATTTCCTGGAAACATATGAACAACCTAGACTGACCAGAGAAGAAATACAAGACCTCAATCAACCCATGACAAGCAAAGAGATGCAATCAGTCATCAAAAATCTTCCCACAAATAAATGCCCAGGGCCAGATGGCTTCACAGGGGAATTCTACCAAACTTTCGAGAAAGAACTGACACCAATCTTACTCAAACTCTTCCAAAACATTGAAGAAAATGGAACACTACCTAACACATTTTATGAAGCTAACATCAATCTAATACCAAAACCAGGCAAAGATGTTACAAAAAAGGAAAACTACTGGCCAATCTCCCTAATGAATACAGATGCAAAAATCCTCAACAAAATACTTGCAAATCGAATCCAAAGACACATTAAAAAAATCATACACCATGACCAAGTGGGGATCATTCCAGGCATGCAAGGATGGTTCAATATAAGAAAATCAATCAATGCATTACAACACATTAAAAATTCGAAAGGGAAAAATCAAATGATCATCTCAATAGATGCTGAAAAATCATTTGACAAAATCCAACATCCGTTTTTGATAAAAACACTTCAAAAGGTAGGAATTGAAAGAAACTTCCTCAATATGATAAAGAGCATATATGAAAAACCCACAGCCAGCATAGTACTCAATGGTGAGAGACTGAAAGCCTTCCCTCTAAGATCAGGAACAAGACAAGGATGCCCGCTGTCACCACTGTTATTCAACATTGTGCTGGAAGTGCTAGCCAGGGCAATCCGGCAAGACAAGGAAATAAAAGGCATCCAAATTGGAAAAGAAGAAGTAAAACTGTCATTGTTTGCAGATGATATGATCTTATATCTGGAAAACCCTGAGAAATCAACGATACAGCTACTAGAGCTAATAAACAAATTTAGCAAAGTAGCGGGATACAAGATTAATGCACATAAATCACTAATGTTTCTATATGCTAGAAATGAACAAACTGAAGAAACACTCAAGAAAAAGATACCATTTTCAATAGCAACTAAAAAATCAAGTACCTAGGAATAAACTTAACCAAAGATGTAAAAGACCTATACAAAGAAAACTACATAACTCTACTAAAAGAAATAGAAGGGGACCTTAAAAGATGGAAAAATATTCCATGTTCATGGATAGGAAGGCTAAATGTCATTAAGATGTCAATTCTACCCAAACTCATCTACAGATTCAATGCAATCCCAATCAAAATTCCAACAACCTACTTTGCAGACTTGGAAAAGCTAGTTATCAAATTTATTTGGAAAGGGAAGATGCCTCGAATTGCTAAAGGCACTCTAAAAAAGAAAAACGAAGTGGGAGGACTTACACTCCCTGACTTTGAAGCTTATTATAAAGCCACAGTTGCCAAAACAGCATGGTACTGGCACAAAGATAGACGTATAGATCAATGGAATCGAATTGAGAATTCAGAGATAGACCCTCAGATCTATGGCTGACTGTTCTTTGATAAGGCCCCCAAAGTCACTGAACTGAGTCATTATGGTCTATTCAACAAATGGGGCTGGGAGAGTTGGATATCCATATCCAAAAGAATGAAAGAGGACCCCTACCTCACCCCCTACACAAAAATTAACTCAAAATGGACCAAAGATCTCAATATAAAAGAAAGTACCATAAAACTCCTAGAAGATAATGTAGGAAAACATCTTCAAGTCCTTGTATTAGGTGGCCACTTCCTAGACTTTACACCCAAAGCACAAGCAACAAGAGAAAAAATAGATAACTGGGAACTCCTCAAGCTTAGAAGTTTCTGCACCTCAAAGGAATTTGTCAAAAAGGTATAGAGGCTGCCAACTCAATGGGAAAAAATTTTTGGAAACCATGTATCTGACAAAAGACTGATATCTTGTATATATAAAGAAATCCTACAACTCAATGACAATAGTACAGACAGCCCAATTATAAAGTGGGCAAAGGATATGAAAAGAGAGTTCTCTGAAGAGGAAATACAGATGGCGAAGAAACATGAAAAACTGTTCAGCTTCACTAGCTATTAGAGAGATGCAAATTAAGACCACAATGAGATACCATCTAACACCTATTAGAGTGGCTGCCATTAAACAAACAGGAAACTACAAAAGATGGGAATGTATAAGACTGAATCCTATGTGGGCAATGTCCATGATTAACTGTACAAATATTAGAAATCTCTTTCATGAACCAGAACAAATGTATGACAATACAATTAGAAGTTAATAATGGGCATATAGGGAAGAAATACATGTCTATTGCAAACTATATACTACAGTTAATAGTATTTCAACATTCTTTCATAAACAGTAACAAATGTACTATACCAACACTATGAGTCAACCATTGAGGGATGTTGGTTAAGGATATGGGAGGATTTCAGTTTTCTTTTTTTTTTGTTTTTTTTCAATCTTTCACTTTATTTCTTGTCTGGAGTAATGGAAACGTTCTAAAAATTGAACAATAATTAAGTGTGGTGATGGATGCACAGCTGTTTGAGGGCACAAGGGGCAACTGATTTACATTTTAGACCTTTGGATAATTGTATGGTATCTGAAAAATCGCAATAAAAATTTTAAAAAATGCTTCCATCCAAATTAAGTGCAGGAAAGAATCTGTTGTCTTCCTGTGGAGAAGTTAAAAATTTCAAAAAGTGATTGCTAAAGACACCCCCTAATGAGGAGGTAGTTTATTCTTGATTGGAGGGAGTGAGAAATTCCAATTGTGCCAATGGGAGAAACTCTGACACAAGGAAACAGTTGTCTAAAGGTGCTGAACTTTGAGTCTATGGCATGCTGGTGAAAGTTCAAGTCAAACTGAAGGTCATGGAGCTCATGGTAAAGGTCACAGAACCATTGTGTGCTGCATGTATGTCTGTGTATGTGTGTGTGCTGTGGGTGTGAGTGTGGGTGTCTGTGTGTTTTTTTGTTGTGCTCAGAGCACAGGCACCTTCCACTATAATTTGAAGACCAAATGCAAATCCATACTTGGAAACAAAGAGGGTATTCATTTTTATTTGAGGGAATGCTAAAGAACAATTTGACAAAGGGAAGAGGTACAACCCGTGGCATGGAACCTGTCCTGAATTTCCAACAGCAGCGTGGCCACCTCCTTCATAAACCCTTTCAGACATTCTCCCTTATCACTCACCACTTGCCCCCTCCCCTGAAAACACCGGATCCTTGTTGAGCTATGGCATGGGTAACAAGTCCTCTCCTAGGGCCTTTGCCCTGGACATGCTCCCGTCTGGTCACACATGACCAGGTTGCCTCATGGCTCCCAACATCTCATCTGAGAGGACTCTGTTAAAATACCACCTTGTCCTTTGATCTTGATTGGACACCAGCAAAATATAACACTCTCTATTTTCTGTGTCTTTTTCCATGTTAGATTTTCTTTTTCACAAAATGTCCCCTATTGACATGTTATATAATTCTTACCTACTTACTTACATTCTTTCTCCATCATCAGATTGTGTTTTTTCCTTCTTCAGCACTGTGATCCTATTGCCTCAGCAGTGACTGGCATATAGCCAACAAAATAAATATATGTGAAACAAAGGAAATGCTGAATGTGGACAGAAAATCATAATCAGAGCTGGACTGGGAGTCCCCTAAGGTATCACATGCATGACGAAAGTATAGAAATTAATTTCCTGAATGGAAAATAGAAATTATAGCATGTCCTGTAGACTAGAAATGCCTGTTTTTATGAAAATTAGTCATGATCCTTTTCTCTTTTCTCCTAGAATCATCAGGCACATGGAATCAGGAAACAAAACTCAAATCTCAGGATTTCATCTTCTCTGGTTTTTAAAGGGAAAAGAAATGCATTCCTTCCTTTTTTGGGTGTTCTGGTCCCATCTTTGGAAAGCTTATCATCATCCCAGCCACCATCACTGACTCCCAACACTGCATGCCCATGTATTTCTTCATTTCCAACCTGTCCTTTGCCAAAATATGTGTATTGTACATCAATGTCACAAAGATTCCAGTGAATCTTCAGGCACAGAGAAAAGTAATTTCCTATGCAAATTACCTCAAACAGATGTGATTTTTTTACTATTTGGTTTGTTGTATGACTTACTCCTTTATATGGTGGCCTATGACTGCATTGTGGTGATCTGTCAACACCTGCACTACATGGGCATCACGTGGCTCTGTGGCCTGCTGGCTCTGAGGACATGAGCCATGAGTGCCCTACTTTCCTTATTGCAAAGCTTAATGATGCTGCAGCTGTCCTTCTGTGCACACTTGGAAAACTCTGAATTTTTCTGTGAAAATTATGACATGTTCTGACTTCCCTGATCATATAAATTCCTCAATGACATATGATGAATTTTGGAGCTGGGATGCTGGGTAGGAGGTATAGTCATTGGCATCATTTTCTCCTATTCTAAGATTGTTCCCTATATATGTGTTATCTCAGCTCAGAGAATGTATGAAGCATTTTCCACCTATTTGTCTCATCTCTTAGTGGTCTCCTTACTTTATTGTACAAGACTAGGTGTGCACTTTTCTTCTGATGGTACTCACAGTATAAATTCAACTCTAAAAGCATCAGTGAAGTATGTTGTGGCCACACCAGCTTTGAAGATAGTTTGTTGGAAAGTGAAAACACAAAAGAACAAATGGTGAAAAAAAAATTGAAATGGATATCAGGGAAATGATGGGCAACATATAGCACAATATAAGAATTATTGGTATTGCAGAAGGGAAAGATATGGGTAAAGACAAGAAAGAGTATTCAAATACATTGCTGGGGAAAACTACCCAAAACTTTTAATGACATAAATATGCAATTCATAGATGCTAAATGAACTCCAAATAGAATAAATTGAAACAAACACACTGCAAGACATATTCAGATCAGACTTTAAAATACTTTAAAATACTGATGAGGAGGAGAAAGTTGACTAGAAGTCAACTAGAAGTCAATAACCATCAAAGATTAAGAACATTCAAAATATCTGGAGGTTACAAAACACACTCCTAAACAATCCATGGGTTAAAGAAAAATCACAAGGTGAATTGTGGAATATCTAAGATGAATGAAAATGAGAGCAAACTATATCAAAACTTTTGGGACACAGTGAAGGTGGTACTGAGGGTAAAATTTATACTTCTAAATGCATACATTAAAAAGGAAGAAAGAAGCAAAATTAAAAAGAATAATCAAACAGTGAAGAAGCTAGGGAATGAACAGAAATTAATCCTAAACCTAATAGAATAAAAGAAATAACAAGAATTAAACCAAAAATAAATGATATAGAGAATAGAAAAACAATAGAGAGAATAAATAGAACCCAAAATAGGATTTTGAGATCAAGAATATTGACAAGCCCATAGCTATACTGACAAAATCAAAATGGTGGAATACCTAAATAAATAATATAATAAATAAGAGAGGGGACATGACTTCAGATCATGGAGAAATTTTAAAAAAAATGATTAGTGGATACTATGAAGAACTGTATGTGAAAAAAATAGATAATGTAGAAGAAATGGGCAATTTCCTGGAAAAAAAATGACAACCTAGACTACCAGAGAAGAACTAGAAGACTTCAGCAAACTAATCACAATCAAAGAGATCCAATCAGTCAACAAAAATCTTGACACAAATGAAAGCCCAGCATGAGTTGGCTTCACGGGGAGGGGAGGGAGTATTCTACCAAACTTTCCAAAAAGAATGGATGCCAGTCATACTTAAATTCTTTCACAAAATTGATGAAAGTGGAACACTTATTTTATGAAGCCAACATCACTCTAATATCAACACTAAGTAAAAATGCTACAAGAAAGTAAAACTACTGGTCAATCAGCTTCATGAATATAGATGCAAAAATTCTCAAAATACATGCAAACAGAATCCAAAGACACATTTAAAAAAAACATACACCATGAACAAGTAGAGCTCTTTCCAGGCATGCAAGGATGGTTCAATGAAGAAAATCAGTGTAATACAACACATTAAGAAATCAAAAGGGAAAATCAAATGATTATCTCAATAGATGCTGAAAAGGTATTCAAAAAAAATCCAGCATCCTTTTTGATAAAAACACTTCAAATGTGGAATTTGAAAGAAACTTCCTCAATATAAGGGCATATATTGAAAGCAGAGATCAGGCATAGTACTCAATGGTGAGAGGTTGAAAGACTTCCCTGTAAGATCAGGAATGAGACAAGGATGCTCACTGTCACCACTGTTATTGAACATTGTGCTAGAAGTTCTATCCAGAGCAATCTAGCAAGATAAAGAAATCAGAGGTATCCAAATTGGAAAGGAAGAAGCAAAACTGTCATTATTTGCAGATGTTTTGATCATATATTTGAAAAATCCTGAGAAATTGATGACAAAGCTACTTGAGCTAATAAACTAATTAAGCATTACAGTGGGGTACAAGATTAATGTGCATAAGTCAGCCTTGTTCCTATACACTGGAAGTGACCTAACTGAAAAGACACTCAAGAAAATGATTCCATTCTGAATAGCAACTAAAAAAGTCAAGTACCTAGGAATAAACTTAACCAAGATGTAAAGGACCTTTCAATACAAAAAAATTGCATTACTTTACTAAAAGAAATAGAAGAGGACCTAAAAGGATAGAAAAATATTCATGTTCATGGATAGGAAGGTTAATGGTCACTAAGATATCAGTCCTACCAAAACTCATCTACAGATTCAATGCAATTCCAATCAAAATTCCAACAACCTAATTTGTAGACTTGGAAAAGCTAGTTATTAAATTTGTTTGGCAGGTAAAGATGTCTCAAATTGCTAAAGAAATCCTTTAAAAAAGAAAAACAAACGGGAAGACTAACACTTCCGGAATTTGAAGCTAACTATAAAGCCACAGTAATCAAAGAGCATGGTATTGGCACAAGAATAGACATATCCATCAACGGAATTGAATTGAGAATTTGGAGATAGACCCCCAGATCTACAGTCAAGTGATCTTTGATAAGGCCCCCAATCCCTTTGAAAAGGGACATAGTCTCTTCAACAAATGGGGCTGGGAGAGCTGAATATCAATATACAAAAAAATAAAGAGGACCCCTACCTCACAACCTACACAAGAATTAACTTAAAGTGGATCAAAGTCCTCACTGTAAGAGACAGCACCATAAAACTCCTAGAAGATAAAATAGGGAGACATCTTCAAGATGTTTCATTAGGAGGTCACTTCTTAGACTTTACACCCAAAGCACAAGCAATGAAAGAAAAAAATATATAAGTGGGAACTCCTCAGAATTTAAAACTTCAGTATCTCAAAGGAATTTGTCAAAAAGTTGAAGAAGCAGCCAAATAAATGGGAAAAAAATATTTGGATCCCATGTATCTGACAAAACATTGATATTTTGCATATATAAAGAAATCCTACAACTGAAAGATGATAGTATAAACAACCCAATTATAAAATGGGCAAATTATATGAAAAGACATTTATCTGAAGAGGAAACACAAATGGATAAAAAGCACATGAGAAAATGTTCATCTTCAGTAGCTTTTAGAGATACGCACATTAAGACCAATTAGAATCACTGCCATTAAACAAACAGGAAACTACAAATGATGGTGAGGATGTGGAGAAATTGGAACTCGTATACCTTTCTAGTGGGACTATGTAATACCACAGCCACTTAGAAAACTAGATATCAAGTTACCCTTCAATCCATCAATTTCACTTCTTGGTACATACCCAGAATTTAGGAAAGCAGTGACATGAACAGATATTTGCACCCCAATATTCATAGTGACATTATTCACAATTGCCAAGAGATGGAAACAATCCAAATGTCCTTCAACAGATCAATTTTTAGCAAAATAAGGTATAAACACATGACAGAGTACTCACAGCAGTAGGACAGAATGAGGTTATGAAATATATGACAACATGAATGAAACTTGAAGACCCAATGCTGAGTGAAATAAGCCAGATACAAAGAGAGTTATTGTGTATTACTACTAATGTGAACTCTGTGAAAAAGTTAAAAAAATGTTTTATATTGTAGAATGTAGGGGACCAAGAGATAGTACCTAGGGAAGTGGGAATGATAATCTAATAAGAACAGATAATCTGTTGAGAGTAATCTTAATTTCATGGGAATAGTCAGGTATGATTATGGTTTGTAAATTTTCTTGGGTATGGTAGGAACATGCTGGAAGCAATGTTGTTATTTTATGGTAATTTGTTTCTCTTATTCCTTTGTTTTGTTTTGTTTAAAATATATTTTCTTTAACATTTTGATTAAAAATGTTAACAAATATGGGAGAGGTGGACCTTGGAATGATTGTGGAGTAGGGGGCTCCAGGGCATACTTCTACAAAACAACTAGTGGACCAAGAGAATGTGGCTGAAACAACTCTTCTGGGGCTTTGTAGACCAGAGGAGCACTGTCCTGCACCCAGGGAAGAGCAGGAGGAAGTTGATGACCAATTGTGATAAAGGAGTGGGAGCAAATTGCTGCCAGGTACTACCCACTAGTCTCAAAGTGGCCACCTTGGATCCATTTCCTGCCTGGTTGCTGCATACAAGAGGTACATGGAAGCACTCTAACCCAAGAATGGGGGAATGGAGACATGACCAAATCTGATCACATCTATTGATTGGCAAGTGTAAATTACTTTGTTCCAGCTCTCAGCTGCTGTTTTAGTCCACATAAGCTGGGACAACCACAACATTGTTTCAACCCTGCTCCTGGTAAGAGCAAAGGTGGCAGAATATTTAATATGCAGGACCTTCTTGGGACTATGGAGAACAGATTGCTGAAGATCACTACCTTTTGGACAAGCACAGCGTCACAGAACCATTTTCAAAAAGTCTTTTTGGAGTCTTTTTTGATCCTTCCCCTAGGGCTATTTGGAGCAGGTCTGTGCCCCCTTAGTGCATGCCTGGAATATCCTTGGCTGGGAAATATGATTTGAGAAGTATTCTTCAGGGTCTCCTTCCCCCCAGTATTTGTCTTACAGGCAAAAATCAGATAGAAGCTATTAAAGAAGAGTTAAAATATAAACAAATTATAGAGGCTATGCTGGTTTGAGTCTATTTTGTGCCCCAGTAAAGCCATGTTCTTCTAGTCCAAGCTTGTTAGGGCAGACATATTGTGATTGCTTATATGTTTATTAGGTTGTTCCCATGGAGATGTGACCCCACCCATTCAATGTGGGACTTAATTTGTTTACTGGCTTCTGCTATGAAATAAAAGGCAGAGACATTTTGAAAAGAGTTCAGAGACACTTAGAAAAGACCCAGAGACATTTTGGAGACAGCCATTGAAACCACAACCAGGATCCAAACTAGGAGATGAAATCAAAAGTTTGACCTGGAGAAGCTAATAGAGGATCCCCAGATAGTTAGAGAGAAATGACCTGAGAGAAACAAGCAAGGATGTACAGGAGCTGGGAGAGGAGCTGAATCAGAAGACCAGAGCCATTTTGGAGTAAGCAAAGGAAACCAGAAGCAAACCCCAGGGGAGGCTCATCAGACTCGAGCCATGTGCTTTCTCATGTGACAGAGAACACCAGATGCCATCTGCCTTTCTTCAGATAAGTTATCTTCCTATTGATGCTTTAATTGGGACATTTCCATGGCATTAGAACTGCAAATTTGGGAATAATTCAATCCCCCATTTAAAAAGCCAATCAATTTCTTGTATTTTGCATTCTGGCAAGTTTAGAAAACTGGAACAGTGGCAGAACAGAAACAAACAGAACAGAAAAAGATTCTCAAAGTAGGAACAGGAAAAGGAAGCTTTCTCCTGGGAGTGTAACAATTTCCCAGATAATGAAATTGTAGAGCACACTGAGGGCAATTATCACATGAAGAAGACTTGAAAATATCATTTAAACTTTGGCAATTACAAGCCATACAAAGAAAGAAGTAGATGTGACTCAGTCAAAGGAACAAAGCAAATCTTCAGAGAAAATGCAAAATTTGAAACAACTAATCAAAGTTTTTCAAACAAATCTCCTATATCAATTCAGGGAGAAGAAAAAATATGGCTAGAGAGATAAAGTATATTAAAAAATACAAGATGAACATGAAGAAGAATTTGAAAGTATTAAAGAAACATATTACAACTTATGGAATGAAAGGCACACTAGAAGTAATTAAAATACACTAGAGGCATACAATAGCAGATTTTCAAATGCAGAAGAAAGATTCAGTAAACTACAAGACAAAACAATCAAAATCTTACAGACAGAAGAACAGAAAAATAAAAGAATGGAAAAAAATTAAGTAGGATCTCAGGGAATTGAATGACAGCAAAGTGTGCACAAACATGGTTGTCATGGGTATCCCAGAAGGAGAAGAGAAGGCAAAAGGGCAGAAAGAACATTTAAGAAAATAATGACTGAAAATTTACCAACTATTATGAAAGATTATATATATATATATATATATATATATATATACACACACACACACACACATATATTTATATATATATATATATCCAAGATGCACAATATACTCCAAACAGAATACATCCTAATAGACCTACTCTGAGACACATGTTAATCAGAATGCCAAATGCTAAAGAAAAATAAAGAATCCTTAAAGCAGCAAGAGAAACAATCCATCACATACAAAGAAACTGCAATAAGACTAAGTGCCAATGTCTCATGGGAAACCATGTAGATGAGAAGAAAATGGTATGATATACTTAAGGAACTTAAAGAGAAATCTGCCAGCCAAA